>NC_090728.1:84672718-84675218 GCF_036898095.1 Palaemon carinicauda
GCAAAAAAAAGAAAGAAAAAACAAGAGAAACAAATATACCGTTTCATTTTTAACGGATTACCATACGGCCATTCTGCATCGAATTTTATTATGTAAGCAGAAAATGTCAGGTGTGGCCGAGTGGTCAGCTGCTCTTTGTCGAGAGGTGAACGCCAGTTAGTGGTCAAGGGAAGCATCTCCAGCATTGAGTGAGATGCCTGGCTGGATTAACCATAAAGCAAAATGAGCACGTGCTTAAGGGAATGGGGCACCACAGATTCATCATTCATGCGCTGCTAAAGGGTCACTTCACTGAGTACGATCTGGAAAAATCACAGGCGATCCCACGCGACTAAGGTCGCAGCTCTGGTTTTCGCGTGTTCGCGGTCATAATCCCTACGACCTACCTCATATTTTCTGTGTACGCTTAATGTTCGATGCTATCTCGTTCGACCTACGATGCTCTATAGACTATCAAAACACCCTCTACCTGCAGGTAGTAGGTTGGCCAGGGCTCCAGCCACCCGTTGAGATACTACCGCTATAGATTTATGGGAACCTTTGACTGGCCAGACAGTACTACATTGGATTCTTCTTTCTGGTTACGATTCATTTTCCCTTTGCTTACATATACACCGATTAGTCTGGCCCATTCTTTACATATTCTCCACTGTTCTAATACACCTGCCAACTCTGAGATTACCAAACAATTGTTCTTCTCTCAAGAGGTTAGCTACTGCACTATAACTGGTCAGTGGCCACTTTCCTCTTGGTAAGGGTAGAAGACACTCTTTAGCTATGGTAAGCAGCTCTTCTTGGAGAAGGACAATCCAAAATCATACTATTGTTCTCTAGTCTTCGGTAGTGGCATAGCTTTTGTACCATATTCTTCCACTGTCTTGGATTAGAGTTCTCTTGCTTGAGGGTACACTCCGGCACATTATTCTAACTTATTTCTCTTCCTCTTGTTTTGTCAAAGTTTTTATAGTTTATATAGGAAATATTTAGTTTAATGCTGTTACTGTTCTTAAAATATTCAATTTTTCCTTGTTTCCTTTCCTCACTGGGTTACTTTCCTTGTTGGAGCCCCTGGGCTTGTAGCATATACTGCTTTTCCAACTGGGTTTGTAGCTTGGCAGGTAATAATAATAAAAAATAATAATAATAATAATAATAATAATAATAATAAACTATTTTTGCAGCTGATGATGGGTTAAGGAATGTACCCGAAAGCCTCATTGGAATAAAAAGTAGAAAAAAAAAATGTCATGGATTGTATTACTGAACGTCCTACAATTTCTTATTCTAGTGAGATTTCCAAGTGGGACCCCACTAGAAGACGTGATAACAGACAGATATAGTAGAGAAGCCTGGATCGAGATAAGAAAGTGGGAGACGACTCAAAGAAAATACGAAAAAACTAAACTAGATATAGTGTTTTTAGAAAAAAAATCTTTTATATGATAATAATAATATCCACTTAATCTGAAGTGGTCCTTTTACCGAGTACGACCAAGGGAAAATTGCATGCGACCACCACGACTATGATCAGCTCTGGTTTTCCCGTGACTGCAGGTAAACTTCCCTGCAATCGGGTTTGTTTTTTGACGCCAGAACACCGGGCTACAATTTTTTTTTCTTTATGGGGGAATGGTTGTGTTCCATTTCGTACTATTGCGTGTGTTACAGTTGTTAATTTAACTAAAATGGCCACATTCGGCTGCACTCACAGGTTGTTCTGGCAAGCCAGCTGAAACCTAACTGTTTCCTTGGCTGTTGATGTGATGTGGATGTGAGGTCACACCTTTGAAAAAAAAATATAAAGATATTTTAGGATTTATTTAAATAATATATCTTATAATGATATTTCAATGCTTTGGTAATTTTATGCTCAGCTTAGCTATGCCAGACAATTTCAGCTTTTCCCTGTGTTTTGCAAATACGGAGGTAGGAGCATCTACCTGTTTTTAACAAACATTTTTCTAGAAATTTGGCTTGAGGTTTCTTACGCAACATTGGATGGAAATTGGTGGAAGAATTCCTAGGCAAGATCAAGGGAAACTATCAGAAAAGACCAAAATCCTAATAAAAAATAGATTGGAATTGAGGGTGAAATTCAAGAGACATGAAATAGAATTAGTATAAATATTCAAAACAATAAACAAACTAAAAACTCAAGGCATTCGTAAACACAAATAAGGAAACACTAAAGAAAGGAGGAAACATCTAATTAGTGAAAAGAAGACTTGGAACAGGGTACTAACATATATTTGCTTTAAAGAATGAAAATGGAAAGATTATCCACAATACAGATTGAGTAATAAAATTTGCAGAGAACTTCTTTACAATGCTATACACTAGCGATATTGGAAATTACTTTGCCAATAGAAATATGGAAACAGTAGAAGTAAATAAAGCACTAAAAGCCACGAAAAGAGGCAAAACAACAGGAGAAGATGTTCTAACAATAGAAGGAGGAGATTTCATGGTGGTAAAACTCGCTGAACTTTACACAAAATGT
>NC_090728.1:84680218-84692718 GCF_036898095.1 Palaemon carinicauda
CTTCCAAAACAAATACTTCCTGAGATAGGCCCAGCCCCGCAAAAAAAAAAAAAAAATCTTTGAATGTCTCTGATCACGAATTGACAACATACATCGCAGGACAGTGTGTTGGACTGCAGTTACTCAAAACGAACACGAGCATAGTTGCAATTTACACAGATACGAATAAAAATATGATCTGGATACTTGCTCGAATGACCGAAGAATTTGAGAAGCAGATACCAAGCTGGACAGGTCTCAATATCAAGACCAGAGATTCTCTGACAGTCTCAAAGGATGTTGTTGGTTATGGGCCCACAATCAATGCTCCAGCAACAGAATTGATCACAGTTACTGAAATATTGAACCAGTCAGAACTTGCGAGAGAGACACTACAGTTAGGAGAGATTGCTGTAGTGTTGGACCAGGCCCCCATATGCTTAGGCAACTAAAATTACCTGGAAACACACTGACAAGTATTCATGAACCATTCTCCGTCTGAGCACTTTTCATACAGTCGGCTACATACACGCAATTTTGGGAGCTCGTTTTCAAGAAACTGCTCTCCAGGAGCTGTGCATAGAAACAAACCTTTCAACGGAAGGCTCACTAGCCAATGTGTTTCCTGAGATGTACAACCGCGCAGTGTATGTTCACAAGTTTGTGTATGAAGCATTCATGAGAGTAACATGGGACATATTCATTCTATAGGTTGAGAAAAACAAACCAGAAGAGAAACACAATATAATGTCTGTGCCAGAAGTGTCTGAATTTGGTCCAACGTTTGTGTCAACCTAATTTGACTGTCTTCTGGCATGGGGTGGGTCACCATCTGGAACAAATTTTTTCACCATCTTCGGAATGAAAATGGAGAACTCTCTGCCTGTTGGATGTCTTTTGTGGACATAGTTGAAAACGTCTTGCTACCCCTTCTGTGTACTGCTCAATAGGGAACCTGGCTATTGCATCTCACTGCTATCCACAACATGATTCAATGGTGTTTTGCCTATGACAAATCTAACTATTCAAGATATCTATCAGTGTATTATGCTGATATGATCAACCTGGATGCCAATCATTGAACTGTATATCAGGCATTCTTGGATGGTTCATTCGCCATTCAAATGTTCATTCATAACACATTTGGACGCATTCCCGTTGATCAAGCAATTGAAGTCAACCAGAACAAGGATACACAGACCCCAAGATCCACAAAAAGGGTTAGTCTCAAACCAGGAGCAGTAAAACGCTCTTATATTACTGCAAAATACAGGAGTGGCTTTCTTGGCCAGATAAGGGAAATGGTAGAACACGAATCAAATGTTCCGCATGCTGACCTGCACAAAATGCGTGTGAGGAAAGATGAAGATGCTGCTTCGACAATTGTAGAGCTTATGAAGAGTTGGGTAAATCCATTTGCAGAAGCCCGAGAACTTATCAGTATATCGACAGCAAAAATAGCCCCGGACGTCATCTCCTCAGACTTGAAGAATGCCAGAGACATTGGAGTTGAATGCTACACAAACTTATGCAATGTCTCCCAGTTAGCTATTTGGCCTCATCTCTGGTTAGTTATTCCATTGTGTTAACACATGAACTAGGATACAAGCAACTAAACTACATTGCCTGGAAAGACAAAAAGAAGAGCTATTTAGCTTGGTAATACATATGCCAATAATATTTAGTGCTACCAACTACTTTTAGGCATATTCAATATATTTAGATGTTTGAATTTTTCAAACATTGCATTTAGTATGTTAAATGATTGTGTCTTCCTTTTGTCATAATGCATAGTTAAACTATAATTGCACCGAGTTACCAATAGTAGACGAATAATCCTAAAATCTTCGAACACTATAATTTGCTCCAAAATATCAAAATTAGGGGTATGGTTAAAATAAGTGTTCAAACAGCCACAATATCAGATTAATAAGAAAAGAAATTATATGATTCAATGCAGTGGTTCCTTATGAAGACTTTTATGGGTCAAATGTTGCTCTGGAAGTTTTTCATTTTCGAAACATTGACATAAAAGCACAATGTGAATTGATTTCTACCACTTTCTTTACAAAAATTAACATATTTTTTTGCAGTTATTTGAACATTCTGTTGATAGCCCACACAAATGTACTCTATTCTTATTACTATATTAGTTGGTATCCAGTATGCAAATTATTGCCACTCTGTAATCCTTGAAAAAAAAAAAGTATTTTTGCAATTTTAGCAAATATCACATTTTTCGTCGAAGTGAAGCAGGCATATAATAATATTTTGGGTGATAACACAGGGATGGTCGAGAGTTATAAAATGCTATCACTTTTTTTTTTATATCTAGGAACATATATCTACCTAAAGATCACAGTGAGCCTTAAGCCTGCCTGACACTTGCGCGCATTTTTACCACGCACTAGCACGCACTGGTGTTTTTCGCGCACTGTTCACGACCAGTTCACTCCAGTTCGCAAATCGTTCACGCGATGTTCACGCGACGTTCACGCGATGGCACGAATTGGCACGCGTAGTTCGCGCATCGTTCACGACACGTTCATGCGAGTTCACTCATCATTCCGCATCGTTTCCGCATCGTTCACGCCAGTTCACGCCAGTTCACGAATTGGCCACTCCATATAAAAACGGGGCTTCTCCAACCCGAGGACATTCTTGGATTGGCTTCAGACGAGACAACATGCTTACTGTCAGAGACACCATTGCATTGAGGAGAAGATACCTATACCTGGCAGCTTCTGTAGCATTTGTTGGAGTGCATCAGAAAAGGCTGGCAAAGGAAAAAGAGAAACAAAAGCCAACCCTACCTCGAAGAAAGATACAAAGGAAAGTGTGGGTCAGGGAATGGTTAACCAGAAGGCACTCGTTTGGACACTATGACAGTCTATTGACTGAACTCCACAAGGAAGATCCAAAGGGCTACAAAAATTACCTCAGAATCACACCTGACCTGTTTCAAGAGATGGTTGAGAAGTTAACCCCGCACCTCCTGAAGCAGTCCACCTTCATGAGGGAACCGCTTCAAGTTGGACTCAAGCTTGTTGTCACCCTCCGCTTTTTAGCCACTGGAAATTCCTATCAAAGTCTACAGTACAGCTTCAGGGTTGAAGCAAGTACCATCAGCAAGTTAATACCAGAGGTGTGTAAAGCCATCATCGCTGCCTACAAGGACGAAGTGCTGCGTTGCCCCAAAACTGAAGAGGCCTGGAAGGAAGTTGCTGCCAGATTCAGCTCCAGATGGAATTACCACAACTGTCTGGGGGCTGTGGACGGAAAGCACATTGCCATAAAGAAGCCACCCAATGCTGGCTCTTACTACTACAACTACAAGGGCTTCCACAGCATTGTACTGATGGCAGTCGCAGATGCTTCCTACAGGTTCCTCTATGTGGATGTTGGGGCAGAGGGTGGTGCGTCGGATGGAGGAACATGGAGCAACTGTTCTCTGCATGATGCTGTAGAAGACAACAGAGCTGGAGTGCCTCAACCAGAACCACTCCCTAATGATGACCACCCAGTGCCCTATCACTTCGTTGGGGATGACGCCTTTGCTCTACGAACCTGGATGATGAAACCATTCTCCCATCGGTCACAAGTCCTACGAGAACGCATATATAGCTACAGGTTGTCTCGTGCCCGACGTGTTGTTGAGAATGCCTTTGGAATTTTAAGTCAAAGGTTCCGTTGCTTCTTGACAACGATGCAGCAGAAGCCCAGCACCATCAACCTGATCACCATGTGTGCCTGTGTCCTGCACAACCTTGTCCTCATCAAATACCCAGGTGCTTTGTCAGAAGTGGACTACGAAGATCCGGACACACAAGCTCTGATCCCTGGTGCATGGAGGAATGAGCAAAACCTGCAGGGGCTGATGACTCTACCCGGCCATCATATCCAGAAGGATGCAAAGGATCAGCGAGACTACCTTTCACATTACTACATGTCCCCTGCTGGTGCTGTCCCTTGGCAAGAAAAAATTGTAGTACCTCCATGAGCTGTATAGTTGTTCCATTTTGTAAATAAAAGAAACGTATATTTTTCGTTTGTATTTTTTGTGGCCCTTTATTTTAGTTTCAAAAAGAAAGCATTTGATTTACATATAAATAGCAGACATAAAATATGTACAACTATTAAGAAAGCATTTTATTTTTACATTCAAACAGCAAACTTAAAAATTTCTTGGGTTTATTTTTCATTTCATTTTTATTTAAAACAAAAAATGTGCATCTTGATTGGTAATAGATGAAAATAAGTGTGTGCATGAATTAAGACATCATTTCATTTTTACATGAAAACAGCAAACTTAAAAATTTTTAGGGTTTATTTTTCATTTCATTTTTATTTAAAACAAAAAATGTGCATCTTGAGGGGCAATAGATGAAAATAAGTGTGTGCATGAAATAAGACATCATTTCATTTTTACCTGAAAACAACAAACTTAAAAATTTCTAGGGTTTATTTTTCATTTCATTTTTATTTAAAACAAAAAATGTGCATCTTGATTGGTAATAGATGAAAATAAGTGTGTGCATGAAATAAGACATCATTTCATTTTTACATGAAAACAGCAAACTTAAAAAAATTTGCCTATAGCGACAATACGTCGACAAAGGCAGGATTGTTACCTCGATCGTGTCGAAATCCCCGAGCTAACAATATAAGCATTTTATGCGGAGCTAAATAGCTAAATTATTAAAGCAAAACAAACTGGGAACGTCGCTCTAGCAAACTAAATGACCCATAAGAGCGAGCGATAGCATCCTGGATGCCTCCGGTAGGCAACAGCTCTTGTTTACGTTAATATCACTTTTGATTTCATTCAAAATGACAAGAGCTTACATTTATACATAGTAAAGATAATACTCAACTTTCCAATTTTATTTCACATTAAGACAGCAAATATAAAAACATATTAGGTTTATTTTTCTTTCATTTTCATTAATTTTTTCGTTTCCTTTTTGTTTCTCTTCATTATAAAGATAAAAATAGTTTGAAATAAGATATCATTTTTTTTCCACATTAAGACAGCAAATATAAATTTTTTGGGGGGTTTATTTTTCTTCTCTTTTATTATTTTTTACTTTACTGTTTCTTTCTTTGTATTCTAAGGAAATAGACGAAAAGTGTTTGGAAATATATAAATATTTTATTTACATTAAAACAACATATATATACAAGTATCACACTTCAATTATGTACAAATATTTTACACTATTTAAATTTCCTTGTCCTTGACTGGTGGGGTATCAAGCTCCTTGGACGAATAGAGGGGTGAGGGTGTCATGGCTTCATCAAGGTTGCTGTCGATGGTCCCCGGGGTCAGGACAGGGAAGGTCAATGGACTTTTGAATGCCGCCGACAGCGACGTTAATGAAGGTGCTGGTGAAGGAGCCTGGACAAGGGTGGGTGACGACACTGGCACTGATGGCGAGGTCACCTGGACAGGGGTGGATGACAGTGGAGTTGGCATCCCTGGGTGCCACTCCGTGGTACGGGGCAAGGAAGAAGGGCTTGACTGCGGCACCCAGTTATGACTGGCTGGACGATGCTGCTGCTGCTGCTCTGGCTGTGCATGCGAGGGTCCTGGTTGAGGGGACTACCAAGGTTGCTGCTGGTGAGGGGGTTGCCAAGGTGACTGCTGGTGAGGGGGTTGCCAAGGTGACTGCTGGTGAGGGGGTTGCCAAGGTGACTGCTGGTGAGGGGGCTGCCAAGTTGACTGCTGCTGAGGGGGCTGCCAAGGTGACTGTTGCTGAGGGGGTTGCTGATGCACAGGGGGCTGTAAAGGTTGCTGTTGCTGTGGGCCTGCCCAGGTCACTGAGGATTGTTGCTGTGCCTGCTGGAAGACCTGAGTCTCGTCCCTGTAACGTTGTGTGAGATTGAGGCACTCTATTTGGAATTCGTGCCATCGGTGTACTGGGATGGCACGCATGTAGCCTTCCAGCAGGCACGCAAAATCGTGCACAATCTTGTGCTAGCCCATAAACGTTGGGGTTGACGATTCAGCTTTCGACACAAGCTGAAACATAAAAAATATTATAAAAATATATTATATATTATATATATGTATATATATAACAAACATTGTAACAATTTAGTACAGCATTTTAATGCAACAGATAGCATATGTCAAAAAAAATTAATACTCACATTCCTCAATATATTGCTGAAATCCTTCTCCGACACATAGGTGTCGCTGTGAGAGGTGTCAAGTGTTCGGCAGGACCCCTTCCCCTTGTCCTTCCTGGTGGTGGTAGATGCCTGGCTGCGAGACCCCGTCGACCTCACGTCATCGTCGACATCGCTGGCTGTCGTGGCACCTCCTTCGGAGCCACGAAACTCCTCACTGGCGACTGTCTCTCCCCGGACGATGTGCTGTATGAGGAACGACCAAGTGTCCATGAGGAAGTCATCACGGCCACTCCTTTGGGCCTGGCCAGCTCCACTCTTCTTCTCCTTCTTCATAATTTTGCCAACCCTCGTCCTCAAGTTTTCGTAGCGTTTTTTGCACTGGGCAGCAGTGGCAGGAGGTTCCAGCTGGCTTCCTATATATGCCCACCTGCTGTCCTTCAACACCTTGTTTATCCACTCCTTGTGTTTCTTGTCAAAGAGCATGGGGTTCTCCTTGACAAGGGCGGCCAACGTAGTCTCCGTCTCTTCCGTCCACTGGTAGTCAGGGATGTCCTTCTTAGACACCCGAACCCGCTTCTTCTTTAAATCGTCATCACTGGTTACCTGGTTCTGGCTTGTATCCTGCTGTGTCTCCGGGATGACCATATCGAGACTTGAAAATGATGAATGAGGAGAATCTCGATCTGCAGTCTCCTCTATCACGTCCATTTTCCTCCCCCTTCCCTTTGGCTGCTTCAGTTTAGGCATGTTGTCTCCTCGCTGGCGAACTCTGGAATGGCTAGGAGTGTCCTCGGACCTCAATTTATATACCCCCTAATCCCCTTAATCACACGAGAGCTCCACCCCCTGATAATCCCACGAGAGCTCCACTGGCGGAGTAGAAGGGCACTAGCGTGAGTAGGCGGGCACTAGCGTGAACCGGCGGGAACTGGCGTGAACTGGAGTGAACGATGCGGGAACTGGCGTGAACTGGAGTGAACGATGCGGGAACTGGCGTGAACTGGAGTGAACGATGCGGGAACTGGAGTGAACGATGCGCGAACTAGCGTGAACAGTGCGAGACAATGCGGGAGTACAATGCGTGACAATGTCAGTGGGAAGGCTACGATGCGGGAACTGGCGTGAACTGGAGTGAACAGTGCGGGAACTGGAGTGAACGATGCGTGAACTGGCGTGCACGATGCATGGAAGGGGAAGCATGGTACGCATTGGTACGCTCTGGCACGCCAGTTCCCGCACTGTTCACTCCAGTTCACTCCAGTTGGCGCATCGTTCACGACTATTTCACGGCTATTTAGTGCGTGCCAATGCGGGCCATAAACTTTAAACATTTCAAAGTTTTGGGCCCGCATGGCACGCATTGGTACGCTCTGGCACGCGAGTTCCCGCACGGTTCACGACATTTTCACGGCTCGTTCACGCGAGTTCGCGCATCAATGCGTGCCAGTGCGTACCACGAATGCGTGCAAGTGTCAGGCAGGCTTTACTCCATCTGCATAGCACCGACCGGTTGATTTTTAGGGGTCTGGCTCATAGCCTATAAAAAAATTCCCTCTTGGTAGCCTATAGCATTGGTCAGGCAGGATCTAACTTACAGCGTCAAGCCTTTCCTTGTATGGTAGAAGGCCGGCAAGCAGCGGTCTTGAAACAGGATAAAGGTCACAATGGTGTTTAATCTTTTATTCGCAAAAATATGATAGCTAATTTAAAGCCTTGCCGAGATTTCATACTGTAATTGATTACCTTGAGAAAGTTTTATTTTGCAAATATAAAAAGTTTCCTAGGCAAAGCGATACATTTAATTCTTGCAAACGTGAAACCTCTGGTTTTAGCACTTAATTTGATCAATCTCACTTTCAGCGGAAGAGAGATGACAACAATAAAATCATGCTTAGCATATAATTGTCAGTAGGACAGAAATAACATGGGAAAATGTGATATATTTCAGACAAAGTAGAAAGAACGAGTTGAAAGGAAACGTCAAGACAGAATTGGTTTGTCTCTAAAATTTTTACGATTTGACACTCAGTTGTTCACAGTTAGTTTTCTCGTGCGGCGTTTGTACAAGTTATTATGGGCTGAAGGCATTGATGCCAACATTATTTGTCAATGCGTTTTGCACAGCACTGACCTCATTGGTAATGGGCTATTCATGATGATCAGCATTTTCACTTCCTTTTAAAATGAAATTCCGGGTGAAGTTGACACATGAATAGATTGATGGATAAAATTTTGAATCACAACTCTCTCTCTCTCTCTCTCTCTCTCTCTCTCTCTCTCTCTCTCTCTCTCTCTCTCTCTCTCTCTCTACACAAGGGTAAATGTCGACCTTGAAACCCGCAAATGCAGCCATTTCTAGTCCACTGCACGACAAAAGCTTCAGACATGTCCTTATTTGGTTTTGCCCGTTTTCATTACCACGCTGGCCAATGCAGGTTAGCGATGGTGGGAGACTTTTGTCTGATCACTTACAGCAAACCAACCTTGACTAGTACAGCTTTGCTGATCATGGCTTTACACAAAGCCTTACGCCACATTAAGATACCCCACTAAGAAAGGGAAAAGTCTTCAAGGATGTAATCAAATCACAATCCTGGCTTGGAAACTTTTTAGAAATGATGTCAGACACAAAATTTGTCTGTGAAAATGAAGGAAAGGTCGTCGAGCAAATCTTTAATAGACTTCGGCCTTACCCTTTCTCACGCCCGTCTTATACGTAAATTTAAACATATCGAATGCTAACATCTCATAAGGAAACTGAAGCCTGTTTTGACAGTTGTCACCTAACCAATTATCGTTATGGAATCGCGTCTTAACGACCTCATAGGTTCTAGTGATTGACCTTTGGCCTAAGTTGCCTGTTCAATATTCACCCCAGTGGCCTCCTGGTGCCGGGCTCTCAGCGACGCCTTTTCATTGGGCGTGGACGCCTTCAACAGAGCCCAGCCCTCCCCAAACTTACTTACCTTGATCAACTTTGCAATGTTAACTAGGACTAGGGAGTACGACACTGTTTAATGAGATCCTGGTTCAATTAATAGACTTTCATTGTTGTCTCCAATTGCAGTGTTCTTTTAGTTTTACTTTCGTCTCGAATAAATCGCGAAACTTTAGTCAAACTAAAATTAAATATTAATCCAGCCGAAATCTTTTCCACTGCTATTTTCTTAACGAAATTATCTTAGTGGGCACTAAGTTGCTTACAAAGGAATGTTACTCTATAGAACTCAGATTCTAATTATGTAATGGCAAAGATATGTTGAACATAATGTCTTAGTTTATATATGTATATATATATATATATATATATATATATATATGTATATATATATATATATATATATATATATATATATATATATATATATATATATATATATAAACACATAAATATATATATATATATATATATATATATATATATATATATATATACACATATGTATATATATATACATATATATATAGTATATATATGTATATACATACACACACGTGTATATATATATATATATAGTATATATATGTATATACATACACACACGTGTATATATATACATATATATATATATATATATATATATATATATATATATACTGTATATATATATACATATATATAGTATATATATATATATATATATATATATATATATATATGGGCCTATATATAAACACACACACATATATATATACAGTATATATATATATATATATATATATATATATATATATATATGTATATAGATATATATATATATATATATGTATATGTATATATATATATATATATATATATATATATATATATATATATATATATATATATATATATATCTACATCCTTCGTGTCCTCATTTGGAGGTTTTTTTCCTTCAGAAGGTTGGCAACTGAGAGCCTTTTAAGCTAAGATTGCAATTGGCATCACCTTGGCTTGTTATGATCTCTTGGCCAACTCTGTCCCTCTTCAGAGGTGGCTGTAGCGATGTGAGCTTACTCCGCTGATCGCACAAATGTGAGGCTAAAGCTCTTCTAATGAACACGAATTGTACCTTTAAGCTGTATGCAACTGGAACATGAATCAGTGAATAGATAAACCAATTTTGCACAAGACGGTACCAAGGTAATAAGATCCAGAGGGGAGAAATAAAAGTCAGTCGGGATATAGTTATTGAAGGCAATGATTGTTATTAATATCTAAAAAATAGAGAGAGAGAGAGAGAGAGAGAGAGAGAGAGAGAGAGAGAGAGAGAGAGAGAGAGAGAGAGAGAGAGAATTTTGTTAAATCACTGGTAATATTTGGTTATAACTTTCACATTTTTTTTTCTCTATAACTGTAATATTACAATTTACTAGATAGACATTTTTATTACCTTAAAACACACGTTATGGCTCATAGAATGTGATTTAAAGTAATATGATTAAGATTAAGGGAAAATTATTTAAAGCAAAACACACAACCTGTTCTTGCAAGACGATCATACTTTTGTTGTAGCCTACTCCACGATAACATTTACCTGTTTAAGTATATTTGTGATAAAATCAGGAGGTGTAATTTTAAATAGGTTTGTACTTTTAGTGAATGTTTTGATGAACTGAACAAAGCAACATTGAAACGGTGTATCTATGGAGCCCAAGTTCTATATAAGAAACTTTAGCCTCCATGCAGAAGGTCACATCTCTGTATTAGTGTTCTTCTTCGCATCTTCTACAACTACAAGTCGTAGCCAAGGAGAAGTGTGGCACATAAACCGGTTTAATATTTCCTTATATCTAGTTTCATTATTTTCTTCCTTTCATTTTTTTTTCAATTATGTTTGCTACCTGAGTAGATCTTAGGTCTTGTGGGAGATGTTCAAATTTAAAAGGCGTTGACCCTCGGTGAAATTTATGATGTGAACGTAGAAATGGATGATCTATTTCCAGAAATAGTAATAAGGAGGGAAGGCGAAAAATAGAATGAAAAACTGAGGGTTATCCGGAGTCTTTTAGTGACAACATTGGTAATGAACTTCTTGGCTGACTTCTTGGGGATGACCTTCGTTGTTCAGACTGCTCAACATGAGACGTCGCTCTTACTTTTGCCCTTTACATATGCATCACATGAACGGTAGGCCGTAGGCCTATGTATGCATGTTGAGAATCCAGTGCGAAGATGGCCAAGTTTGAAAACCGGTTACGGTATTTACAAAAACAATGTGAAAAAAAAGAAAGAAACCTACTAGCGTGTTCGTACGAATAGAGTTGTAGTAAGATGAGATTCTCCACGTAAGAACAGGGTTTCTAGTTTCCTTATTTTCTTTCTTTCTTTTCTTCCTTTTAATTGTCTCTGCTACCTAAGTAGATCTTGGGTCTTGTGGGAGATGCTCAAATTTAAAAGGCGTTCACTCTCAACACATCAACGCTAAGTCTTTATCTACGCGAGAATAATGAAAGTTGAACACATCACATATTCGGTTACTAATCTGATGCAGGTTAAATACGTTTTATAAGGAATTCTATATCATGAAGATGAATAGGTGTCTATAAAAACGTAGTGAACCGGTTTTTTAAAGGAACGCATCAACTGCTTTTATTTATTTTTCAAAATGATCCGGCAGTTAAATTTTTAGGATAATAGTGGCTATGATACGTAAGTTGGTCTCTTCTTGAGACACGTTTGCTTAAGCTTTACTATTAAGTAAATGGTTTAATGTTGATTATATATTGATTTATTTATATATATATACACACAAACACACATACACACACACTTATATATATACACTATATATATATATATATATATATATATATATATATATATATATATATATATATATATATATATATATGTATATATATATATATATATATATATATATATATATATATATATATATATATGTGTGTGTGTGTGTGTGTGTGTGTATTTATAGATTTATATAGATAAATATACCTTACTTCAGGAACAAACAAGGGAATCATCAAATGCAAGGTAAATTAGTTACCGACCACCCCACAAAAACCTGCAACTATTACTGCCCTTGAAGAATCTCCCAGTGAGGCTACCGACCACTGGCGAGTTTCTCAAATTCACCAACCTTCCGAGCTATGCCAGTTAATGGCATTTCTTTCGAATTACCTCTAATGAGGCGAAATGATGGGGGCAATCCACACACAATATCGTGGGCAATATGAATAGATTTCTACCTCACACTGGTATCAAATCCTGGACTCGTTTATCGCTTCGGGGGCTTGGTTGGTACTGGCCCGGTGTTTGAAATGGAAATGAAGAACCTACGTTTGATCCTAATGGGACTATTTTTTATTTTTATTGCAGACACGAATTTTTTGTAAATAGAGATCATATTGTATTAAATTTTATATAGATATATATAGTATAT
>NC_090728.1:84700218-84707718 GCF_036898095.1 Palaemon carinicauda
TAAGCAAAGAACTAAGTATACATATGAAAATGATTTTTAAATGCAACGAACGTATATATGCTAACTTAATTGAATTAATAGTGCATACCCCATATTATAAAAAGAAGTTTAATCAATACAAAAAGAACGTCCTAGTCCCTCTCCGTCCAACGTGCTTCCTACTATGTTTTATAGCAAGAGTGTACAGTACTTGCCAGGTTTATCTATAGCTTTTACTTTTTTTGTCCGGAGGAAATCCACACAAATTCTATAAATTTAAGACTTAAAATTACGAACAATTTCACGAAGAAGTTCAAAAGTAAATATTTGCCTTTGCAAATCTTTTTCTCTTAGTTTTCTTTTCGCCATGTCACTTCTGTTTAAGTATTTCTTGGGAAGCCTTACTTTATCTCCATTAGTGATCATCTTCCAACATACCGAACGCTTTCTTCTATCTCTTCAGCCTAGATAGTTCTCCAAAAGTTCGTGTCGACCTGGGGATGAGGTTTCGGGGCCTCAAAGGTATTTCATATTGATCACTAAAGGACTTATACAAACCGAATTCCTTGACATTTTTCCTTGACTCTGTAGGTATCCTTTAAGGAACTGGACTAGGAGTCAAGTTTTTGTGTTGTCCTGTTCTGACTCTTAGAGGTTACTCCTAAAAAGTCATATCTGACTAAAGCCTCTAATTCCTGTTATAACTACAGTAAATCTATACTTCTGTCTTCAACACTCATTTTTACAGCTCTTTCTGTCATTAATCTAAATTGCATTTGGTAAATTCTCCTATTCGTCTCTTTTTTTAACCTATTCATCCAAGTTTAGCATCATCATTAGCCTTCTGAGAGTCTTATGGAAAGTCTTTGGATTTCAAAAGTTTATAATATGGTTCTTCCAGGATCCAGAAGATCCCTTTCATATTTGTCATTAAGCTTTACTTTTGCACCTCACCACCACAACAAAAAGTCAAGTTTCTTCTGATTTTTTTTTTTTTATTAGCGATAGGTCAGTTTTCTAACGGAATTCCTCTGGACATGAGTCTTTCTGTAATAGAGTAGTAATTGCTCTACATATTTGTACATAAAAATAAGAAAGTCTTAGTTCTGATGCTATTATTAGTTACAGTCGATACTATTACTTGATTGGGAATAATAATATTAATTGTGTTCTGTCGTTCTATTGAGTGGAAATAACAGGATTTTTTTTTTTTTTTTTTTTTTTTTTGTCTTTTTGGAGAGCTCCATTTCTAATACGAGATCGTATTACACACTGATTTCGTGGGACAGAAGCAAAAGCGCTCTACCACAAAACAGTAGAAGATCATGGCTAAATATCTTATATTCCCACCTTAGATTCTATATCCTTTATCCCTACCTAATGCCAAATCAAATATTCTTTAATCGTGAACTTAAGTATGTTCAATGTCCTAATTATGTGCGTTAATATCAGTAAGTCTTTAAAGCTATTATGCCCCGGTGTTGTCATTCTAATGACAAACTATTAACCGACGCAGAGGCCTTTTAGAGTACTGTGTACATTCACGTATGGTCTTATAGATACATTATGTTAACTATGACAAGACTAAATACTCGCATTTAGCCACGTCATGGCACTTTCTCTCTTTTATACCAATAACCTCCTTCCGAAATAGAATTGTTCCTTTCATACATAGTTGAAAGAAACTGCTTTATTCAATTCTTCATCATCTTCATTTCAGCTGTCTTTTGAAATTGGCTATAAATCTTTCATAATCTTCTCAAATTTTTTTTTTATGAAAGTCTGAGATAACGTTTTGATTAGAAGGCTGCATTACAGTGCAGATTAATTCTTTCATATTAGTTTTCTTTTCTACAATGCTGCTTTGTACAATCTCAAATTCACCTGCATTGTATAGTGCAGAATCTTACCCGTTCATGTCTCTCAGTATTAAGGGAATAAAACTGTACAAAATATTTTGGACACAAAACTCATATTCTTGTTTAATTTTCTCGTTCTATAGATTGCAGATCCTGATGACAAGTGAAAAACGATTAAATTTATGACAACTTTTTCTCTATGACGATCTTCGATCATCAGCCATTGTCTGGGTTGTTGTCCTTGCATTTGAAGAACTCCTTTTGACATTCTTCTTGACAGTAATAAACCTTATTCATCTTCCTGTTTCATTAGCCTTAGAGCAAGGCCAAGGCACCAGCAATCCGCTAGAGTTATAGGGTTCTTTGACTGGCCAGACAGTACTACACTGGATTCCTCTCTCTGGTTAGGGGCTAATTTTTCCATTGCCTACACATTCACCGAATAGTCAATGGGGAACCTGCGGCCTTAAGGCCGCAAATGGCCTTCTGGACCATCAAGTGCGGCCTTCTACGGCCTTTGATATATGTACAGTATGTGTGGTATATTTTTGCTTTGACACTGAATATTGTGTTTGAAATCATTCTACTGCATGTACACACATACAAATATGTACACACAGACAATAGGAAAGTTGTGTTCAGTGATGTACCTGCCAGAGAATGGAAGCAATTTTTCCTTGAATTTAATGAATCCTAACTTAATACAACTAGCAGTTTTTCCTTGTCAGCTGCAACAGGTGTTATAGCTGACAAAGAAAAACTGCTAGTTGCAGTGAGTGAGTGATTTAACGTATGATGGACGAGAGAGTTTCTGTTTTGTCCATCTCCTCACTGTGATCTATGTTAGTTTTAGATAAGTCAACAGGTTTCAGATTTTTGGCATAAAAATATTTTATTTGTGCTTTCACTGATAAGTTTTGATTGTATGAAAACAGCTTCCCTTAGGTAACCTTAACGCAAGGACAAGAGGAACCGATATTTTAACAACTTCAATAATCAATGTCACAAAGGAGGACTAAATTTTACTTCTTTATTATAATAAGTTATGCACTGATGGTGTCCCAGCTATGATGGCTAAAAACTAGGGATTTATTGAACATTTTAAGAAAGCAAATAATTGATTTTTTTTTCAATGAAAACAGCAAAGTGTGTTTAAACATATACAATTTTATACTGGGATGTTGCATTTTTATGAGATGTGATTGTTTAAAAAGTACCTACTTGCCAATATAAAATATTTGAAAAGGTTATATTGTTGATATTTATAAGCTATCTTTTCCAAAAGATTAATATTATTTCATTTATCCCTTCAATACAAAGAACCTAATTGCTTAACTAAAGTAATTTGAAAATGACATACTTTCGATGTTATTCATTTACTTACGGTAGTTTGAAAACTACCCTGACTTGAATGAAATATTTTAAAATTTGGTTTTCAATATAATTCATTTACTGATTACTTGTATAAAAAGTACTTAATTCAAATATTTGGAATTGTAATGCTTTAAATTTTTATAAACCTGTCACTCTTTCTTTTGATTACTAATAAATTACTTTGGAGGATACAGTAACCAACAAAATTCTATGCGGCCTTAAGGAGCATTGAGGAATTGCAAGATGGCCTTCATCCAGAAAAGGTTTCCCCACCCCTTCTCCAGCCTATTCTTTCCATATTCTCCTCTGTTCTCATACACCTGAAAACACTGAGATTACCAAACAAATCTTATTGGCTCAAGAGGTCAACTACTGCATTGTAATTGTTCATTGGCTACTTTCCCCTGGGAAAGGGTAGAAGAGACTCCTTAGGTAATCAGTTTTTTTTTTTTTTTTTTTTTTTTTTTTTTTAAGAAAGACATTTTAAAATCAAACTTTGTTCTGTAGTTTTGGGTAGTGCCATAACCTTTGTACCATGGTCTTCCACTGTCTGGGGTAGATTTTTCTTGCTTGAGGGTACACCCAGGCACACTATTCTATCTTATATATCTTCCTATGTTTTTTATCAAGTTTTTAGTTTATATGTGAAAGATCTAGTTTAATGTTGTTACTTTTCTCGTAATTTATTTACTTCCCGGTTTCCTTTCTTCACTGGACTATTTTTCACTGCTGGAGCCTTTGGGATTATATCATCCTGCTTTTTCAACTAGGGTTGATGTAATGAAATTCAGCCCGATTATCCTTAATTAAGAATTTCTAAAATAACAACAACAACAACAACAACAACAACAACAACAACAATAATAATAATAATAATAATAATAATAATAATAATAATAATAATAATAATAATAATAATAATATTGATAACAAAAATAATAATGAAAATGAAAATAGAAATAAAAATAATAATAATAAAAATAATAATAATAATAATAATAATAATAATAATAATAATAATAATAATAATAATAATAATAATAATAATAATAATAATACTGGATATTGGTTGATTTACACAATCTGAAGGCATTGTTTCTTTCTCCTCCACCTCTTATATCTAGAACTCTCTGCTATCTCATACTTTTTCAGAGACCAATATTTTGAGTCGATCTTTCATCATCAGTGAAAACTTGAGGATGCTTTTCTACATATTTCCTTACAGTGGATAGGGCAAATAATTAAATAATCTAGGTGTATTACGTTTTGATTTCTTATTCTAATTGTTTTTTGTAGGTATCATGAGTATTAAAACTGTTGGAAACCTACTGATTAAGCGACACCTGTATATCTCATTACGGCAAAATAGGCCATTCAGGGGAGAGGGTAGCTGTGGTTTAACGTAGTTCTTAAAACCTTGATGGTCTACTGTGGCATATATTACATGATTTGATATTCATTGCATCTAGCCTAATTACCATCAACATTATTCCTCCAAACTTAACCCAGGCTTACTACTGTATCTTGAACAGAGATAACCCCACCAAATCTTTTCCTTCTGCTTTATGTCAGGTAAGGTAGGGTTCGTTAGGTACTGCACAAGCTTCACATACGCTCATCCACTGTATCGGTATTTTGATTTCTATTGTTATCTCATTCTACACCTCACTGTTAACACCACCAGGGTGACCAGCTTCCTTCCGCCTTCCCCCTCACTGCTGTGTCTTACTGTTTGATGATGTTGCCCTCCAATACTAACTCTCTTATCAATGTCACATCTATGAAACTACTGCCTTCGCCAGTACAGAGGCCTTCTCCTGGTTTCAGTGTGCAGAGGTCCAGTTTTGTATAAAGGGAGTGTCTCAGTCAAGCACTGAATAAGACTACGTTCTCGCAGCGATCCTGAGGACATTTTCCCTGAAATTTCCAATTGGCTTTGTGAATTAGGGGACCCCCTAATATGATGCCCTTAAAACATACCTCCTGGAGTGGTACTTGCCACCAACCGCCCATATAGCCAAACTTTTTCAGCTTTCTCAACAACCGTTGGGGGACAAAAAGGTTTAGCTCATCCTCAGGGAAAGGGCCAGTATTGCTTGCCTGCAACCTACCGCAGACGGCTCTCCTCGTGAGGTGAACCTACTTCGTGCCCTCTTGGGTACAATGCTTTCATGAACCAGTACTCGCTCTCATACCCGATGTCGATATTTTGTCCACGAAGGACCTGATAACGAAAGTCTACACCCTTATGGACAGCCACTTTCCCACTTCCCAGACCGCTATCACCAACCTCTTTGGTACATACAACTTCAATTACTCCTGTATTGGCCTCCATAATGCTAGTGCCACTTTTCAACTCCTCATGGAGGGCATCTTAGGGGACCTCCCCTTCTGTGTACGTTATGCAAATGACATACTTGTGTTCTCTTCCTCCAAAGAGGAACACCTCTATCACCTACGCATCGTGTTCAACCGCTTACAACAGACCTGTCTTGTAGTCCGGTATGAAAGGTGCACCTTCAGCACCAACAAAGTATTGTTCTTAAAGCCCCACATCACTCCTGAAGGAGTCTATCCTCTCCCTGAGAAGGTAGCAGCCGTTCAGAACTACCGAACGCCCTCAACTGTTAAAGCACTGCAAGAATTCTTGGGAATGATTGATTATTATCACCGTTTCTTGCTAGCCATCGGCACCACTTTTACACCCCTCTATGTTTTCCTCAAGGACAATCCAAAAGACTTAAAGTGGGGTTCCCTTCAAGAAGTGCCCTTCTACAATGCAAAGAATGCCCATCAACCGCTGCTGCTGTCACTTTTCCTGTGCCACCTCCCCTTTTCCTTTTCTCCACCGATGCCAGTGACACTGCTATGGGTTCAGCATTCGAGCAGGGTGTCAACAACTCGCCCCGCACATTTGCCTTCTTCAGTAGAAAACTGTCCAAGGTGGAATCTGGCTACTCTACCTTCGACCACGAATTGCTGGCAGTACATCTGTCACTCACCACTTCTTAGAAGGTATACCCTTCATCATTCGCATAGACCACATATCTCTGGTCCATGCCTTCACTCGACAGTTCAATGCCTGGCTGAATACAATTGTACCCTTCAACATATTCCAAGGAAAATGAAGCCCGTTGCTGATGCCAAGTCAAGAAACACATTGGCTGCCCTTCACCTGGGATTGGATTACAATGCCTAGGCAGAAGCCCAACAAAACGTTCCAAAGTACCAGGCATGTAGGACATTCTGCACATCCCTCCTTTGGGGAGACATCCTCCTCAACAACTCCAACGCCACCCTCCTCTGTGAAGTCAGTACTGGTAGACCTCAACCATGAATGCCTGCTCCCATGTGCCAATAGGTGTTTGATTTCATTCGTGGCCTCTCACATCCCTCACATTTAGCATGGCATTACTAAGGATGCTAAGTACATTGGCAGACGGACTCAGGAGTGGGCACCTTTCTTCACCCTTAACATCATTTTGCTCATATTCACGGAGACATAGTAGGTCCCCAACCCACATTACAAGGACATCGTTACCTGTTTAAAATCATTGGTCGCTCCATTTGTTGGCTTGAAGCCATTCCCATGGAAACTGCAATATACTCCTTATGTACATCTGCCTTACTCTCAAGGTGGATAGCAAGATTTGGTATGCCTGAGCACATTACTTCTGGCAGAGGTACTAATTTCACTTCTCAATTGTGATCATTAGTGAATCTGATGGGAATCACCCTACATTGGTCACCCGCATACAACCCTGCTTCCAACGGAATGATTGAACATTTTCATCGCACCCTTAAGGCAGCTTTCACGTCCCGCTGCAAGGATTCCAATTAATTTACCCAGCTTCTCTGGGTCCTCGTGGGATTAAGGACCACTCCTAAAGAAGCACTGGATGTCTCAGCAGCTGAAAATGGTGTATGGTGACCCATTGGTCGTCCCTGTCGAGTTTTTTTTCCATCTGCATCCTCCACCGATAATCTCCAGCACATACCGACAGATTTGCACTATGCAATGCACGCTTTGCTGGGCAATGACACTAGCAAGCCACCGCTAATGCCCCCTTACACGGGCTCTTTCCACATGATCCATTGTAATCCAAAGACTTTCTTGCTCAACATTCATGGAAAAAAAGACTAGGTCTTTAATTTATTGTCTAAAACCTGCATATCTAACGTAAGATGACCCACCTACAGTATGCTTCTCAGGAGCCAGGCGCCCTATTTCACATGTATGTCTTTTTTAGGGGGTGAGCCATGTACCACACGTGTTTCACACGCTCGT
>NC_090728.1:84725218-84732718 GCF_036898095.1 Palaemon carinicauda
GAGAAGAAGGGAAGCCGATCGTTAGCGATCTATAAATAGAAAAATAGGAAGAGAAGCTGGGCAGAGGAAGAGTGGGAAACGTTTATCTCACAGGGACTCAAGTCTTAACACTCCGACAACCCACTCCGTACTGACTTCACCTTTACTCAGGTAAGCCGAAGTCAGCTGCCATCACTACCTAGCCCAGCGTAGCAATGCAAGATTCATAAAAACCTACCTGTTCCGTTAAGTCATGCAAGTAAAGCAGCTGTCCCCCATGTGCCTCTCTATGTATTTTACCTACTTTTAGAAGGATAACCAGGTGAACAAAATTAATAAAATCGATATTAGATTAACTTTTCCTTCAACTCCTTGACTGCTTTTCATTTGAGAGATCAGGAGAAAATGTTAAGCTATTATGTAATTTATGGGAATTCACAATAAAACGTGACAAATTTTAGATATGAGGAATTTTCTGATTTTTATGAGAAAAGTTTGGCTCTTCTTTCCATTATTATTATTATTATTATTATTATTATTATTATTATTATTATTATTATTATTATTATTATTATTATTATTATTATTACTTGCTAAGCTAAAACCCTAGTTGGAAAAGCAGGCTTGTGCCCAGGGGCCCCAACAGAGGAAATAGCCCATTGAGGAATAGAAACAAGGAAAAAATAAATATCTTAAGAACGGTAACATTAAAATAAACAATTCCTATATAAACTATAATTATTTCAACAAAACAAGGGGAAAAGAAATGAAATATAATAGAGTGCCTGAGTGTACCCTCAAGCAAAGGTTATGGCACTACCCAAGACTAGAGAACAATGGTTTGATTTTGGAGTGTCCTTCTCCTAGAAGTGCTTATTCCATAGCTAAAGAATCTCTTCTGATCTTACCAAGAGGAAAGTGCAGTGGTTAACCCCTTGGGTGAAGAAGAATTGATTGGTAACTTTAGTGTTGTCAGGTGATTGAGTACAGAGGAGAATTTGTAAATAGGACAGATTATTCGGTGTATTTATATGCAAAGGGAAAGTGAACCGTAACCAGAGAGAAAGATCCAATGTAGTACTGTCTGGCCAGCCAAAAGACCTCATAACTCTCTAGTGGTAGTATCTTAATGGGTGGATGGTGCCCTGGCCAACCTACTGCCTTCTAGAGTACCGAGATTAACATATGTGTCGTAATTCTTGTAAGTGTAAAATAGGTAAGTGTAATTGATGCAATTAATTTCCTGTTAGGCTATGTAGTTAAGAAGGAGGTTGGGGATAATGGCCTTCACGGGAAAACGATGCAACAATTATTTTCTGACTTGAATTAAGGCTGAAGTGCTTTGTGCTCCCGATGTCCATAGATTGATGTCTGCTTCTGATTCCCAAACAAATGATTTGTCTATGGCGTAGCATATTTCAGCCTCAACTGGGGCTGTTTTTATCATCAACATTAATTTTATATAACAATGGACATACTAATGCTATTATTGTTATTATCGAGTAACATTGACCCACATCCTTGGCTAAATCCTGATCTTATTGTAATTCACTATCAATTTATTAACCATCCAAGGATATACAACACACAATTGTCTCTCCCCGGTCACCATTTTAACAAGTGTGCTTACAAAAGCTCACGACGTTTATGAAAATCAAATGCTCCATATTTCATGGTTACCATTCAAGATTCATGAATACTAATGCCGGTTTTATCTTTCCAGGTATCGTTTTCATTTACCAAAAATTCATTCATATATCTTTTTCTTTGTTTAAACACACTGCATTTTTCCTATCCACCATTCCTTGATATGTCAATCTTCCTCTATTAAACTTCCTTTTCACATATAAGTTTTAATCCAGACGATTCTTACTTTGCACTCTATTACCTTATCCTTCATAAAAACTGTAATTATTCCTATCATTTATTCTAAGAAAATCTTTCAACTGCCCTGACTCAGCTTCTAAACCCTAAGCATAGAACTGCATTCAAGATAAATCGATGTTTCTTTACACGAGTAATCTATAAACTAATAATAATAATAATAATAATAATAATAATAATAATAATAATAATAATAATAATGCCAAATGAAATGCAACATCATCCATATACTGTAATGTCTGATTCTGGTTCTGGTTCAGGGGTGAGGCATAGCCTTTGCAACGGCGCCCAATGTTACTCTTAACCACTGTGCTCCAGCACCTCGTTGACTTCTTTGTTAGTCTTTGTAGAATTTTTTTTTTTTTTGAGCTAGGATATATTAATTTGATAGTACTTTGAGGATAAAGATTAGGATTTGTTTCATTTTATCGAAAAAAGCAAAGTAGTATATACAAAAAATACGATAACAGCGATGTTAGTAAAAAAAAAAAATGTGTGTGCTTTGCTACAAATGAATGTTTCCAGAAAATAGAGATTTAAACTAAAGAAGAACTATTCCAGGTGAATAAATACTTTGGCATTACCTTTAAAATTGACATATAGTTTGATACTATTCATGGTAGATATTGTGCACTAAAAAATCAGGAAATTTTTTTTTTCTCCTCAAGAACTCCTTGAGTATTATTTTTCTTTGACGAACCAAAGGATGTTTGTTTCTAATCTAAAATATTAATTTTGAGTCCTTTCAAGTTTATTAGTTTCAATTTACAACATAATTTTCAAAGAGTTAAGCATAAAAATAAAAGGTTAAACTGGCGAATTAAAGAAAGCCTAATATATTGAAAAATATACCATTTGCCTAAAAAATGTGATTGGAACACATGATTTCTTCTCTATCAAAAAATAATAATCTATTGTTATTTAAGTCTATCGCTGAACAGGAAAGTGAAATATGTACAGTATATAACTGATTCAATGGAGAATGGGTTCAGCATATGTTAGCTAAATATAAAAAAAAATACTTCATTCAGACCACTTGGAATTGATTTTATTTTTTGCATGAAACCAAAGAAAAGGATCATTATCACTAAAATCTAAATGCTTACATATTATATATTTAATAATGCTCAGAAAGTTTTGAACTTGAATAAGTTACAAAATAGTTTACATAACGTACTGTACTCGGTATATTGTAAGAACGATGTACTTACAAAACTCATCTAAGCTTTGATAGCTCTGGTACACTTATCATAATAAAGAGACTTCGATCCCTTGAAAATGAACCCGAGTCCTGCAGAAAGGTCAACGTATGAGAATGTCATGACCGCGATGATTCCGCCTCTAGATCTTGTAAGGTCACAAGATAAATTGAGTTTAAACTACGACAGTTTCTCTTCCTTATCTCCTTTTTGTAAACTTCAGGAAATGTAAGGAAGAAAAGGAAGTCATGAGTCCACAAGATTTGCATGAAATTTTCATAACAGCCGGAAATCATTGTTTTACAAAAAAAAGAAAAAAAAAAAAACATTTCACTGCCGAAAAGCAAATGACCAAACGACAATTAAGAAATATATCAATTTATCTTTTAGTTCGTCCATCCATATATCAATCTATCTAGAATTTTACAGACATTATAGGATTTTTTATCATCTGCCATTTTTATCTTGGAACCTTCGAAGAGGTGACGGCATTAACGTCCTGGTTCTTAGTAAGTAATTCAGAATTAGATTGTTAGCTCCTTGCTCCTAGTGGCTTTGTTTTTTCTATCACCACAGGCATCTAGCGTCCAACTACCTCATTCACTGCATAAACCTATAAAGGTACAATGGAGATTTAATGGAAGTGACAATCTCATCACATACCTTTTGCATCACACACATATCTTATATACACACAGTCACACACAGAAACAGACACACACCTAGTGGTTAATCAGATACAGTTTGTGGCGTTTAGTGTGGATAAAAGGATAGAGCTAGCAACCTCATCCCATGATATTAGCTGATCAATGGAAGGGTTACGCTCAGTGATAAAGCTGTTAACGCATTTAAATCTATGGTTCGATTTCAGTAATCTTTAGGAGCCACCCTCAGAGAGAGAGAGAGAGAGAGAGAGAGAGAGAGAGAGAGAGAGAGAGAGAGAGAGAGAGAGATATGCTGTAGTTACTATCTTATTTCATAGCGTTTTACACTAAACACTAACATGATTCTAGTGTCATTTGTATTAAGAAAGTGAAGTATTATTATTTTGTTTTGTTCAGCATCCACATCCAGCTTTTATAGTTCTGGCGATGCTAATCTAGATTGGTTGCCCTTATATAAGATGTAAGGAAAATTGAGGTGGATGATGACATCCTAGACATTGTTGATGATGGCGCCCTTAACACAGGTTTCCTCCTTGACCTTGGCGACCAATAATTTACACCTTAATCTACATCTGACGAGTTGAAAGGTTGATTTATATAGGTGATTAAATGTTTTTATCTATATTAATTACCCTTTATCATCATATGATTACATGTATTTATCTATATTGCTAACCAGGTGCTTTTCTTTATCTTATCATAAATATGAAACTTATATCTAATACTGCATCTTGTGAGTCAAGATGATTGATTTCTATAGTTTTCCAATTGTCTTTATTTATACTAATTACCTTTTACCACCATACACTATATGTGTATCTACTTACATTTCTAATCAGTTACTTTTCTTACCTTATCCTACATATGTTTGCTTATTCTCTTTACTGATGACTACCTGACTGTTATCTTTATTTGCATATCATTACTTACCTTCCTTTTTTTTTAAATAATAGACTCGTGTGAAGTCCAAGCACCTTCCAGACTTACAACCCTATCAGAGGATAAAGATGATCCAGCACCTCCAATGAAGAAATTCAGGAACAGCATGAAACCCCAGAAGGAGTGTGTGGAAACGAGGGCATCTGCTACCAAATCTACCAGAGCTTATCCTCCCATTACAACTGTGTTCGTTTCCCCTTTGAGTTGGATCCTTGGTGACTGTGAGGTGGTTGAAGCCTCTTGCCTGCCCCACTCTGAACCCTATTGTTGCTGTTAAAGCAGCAACACTAGCAGCAGCAGTATTCCATGACAGGTTAACTGTGGCTCCATTGATAAATATAGTATACAAATCAAACCCCTGTGCAAAGCATACATCCATGAAATGATGGTGTTCAGTAGCATCATCATCTACATGGTTGTGATGCATATGACAAGAGGGATACAGGGCCGTTGTGACAAAAATCCCACAAGTTTGTGAGGAGATGACTTTCAAGTAGTTTTGACTTCTCAGATCCCTCATACACTTCTACAATAGTGAAAATACTCAGGCTACTATATAATGATTCTTTAAGATTCGGCTCTTCACAACTGTCTCTAGGGAGTTCCTGAAGGTCATGGAGACTTAAGCAAAGTTAGCCTATGGGGCTATGGTGGTTTACAAGGCTACAAGGTAGGATTCTTACGCCAGTACATTCAAGACAAGCCAGAAAAAGGAGCTTTATTGATGGCATACCTCAAGGAACAGTCATATGGGCACTGGCAGGACTAACAAGATCGGATATTCACAACCGATGTCAGTCTTGGATATGGAAAATAAGCCTGAACCCCGAGGGAAAGATGAAACCTACTCAACTGATGGGATTTCTTCGGATGTTGGGGTGGTCCCGCTGAAAGTCATCTTGAGCTATGGCAAGTAGCAGAAGAAGGGGGAGGTGCCCTGCCCCAATGTCATCAAGTAGTACAATGGAAAGATAGGGGTCATTAAGAAGTCTGACATTCAAGCTTTATCATTATAGCATGGACTTCGTAACACATGGCTCGTCTATATGAGAGATTGCAAATCTCTGAAGGACAATCCTATGCCTTTGAGAAAATTTAAACTGGATATTTTGAGAATTTCAGGGTATCAAGAGGACCATGCTACAAAGGCTGACATGCCTCTTCCTGCAAAATTAGCCCATAGCAGTACCAAAGAACATCCACTTACCACATAACAACTAGTGGTATGACACAAACGAAGCACTACTCGAGGAAGTATGATATCCACCTCACCTGCTAAGCGTGCAAAGGCTGCCAAGTGATCCTCTGCTTGTCTGATACAAGTAACGGCTTCATTGCCTTCCCTTCACTTCCTAAATATATTCTCAGTACTAGCTAGTTAGACAATGCCTTAGACTCACCATGTATACATATAATCAGCGCTCCACCCAAGCAAGGACCAAAGAAGGCCAGGCAATGACTGCTGATTACTCAGTAGGTAGCCTTATAGGCTTCCCCAAAACTCCTATCTTTAGTTCACAAGGGTGGTGAGGTAGAAGACACCAAAGTCCTATCTAATGTTCTTTTTATAAACTTGTAATTGTAACTTTTATCTGGTTTTGTACATAAAAAATACCAAAAGTTTTGTATATATATATATATATATATATATATATATATGTATATATATGTATATATGTATTTATATATATAAATATATATATACATATATATATATATATATATATATATATATATATATATATATACACATATATTTACAGTATATATATATATATATATATATATATATATACATATATATATATATATATATATATATATATATATATATATATGTATACATATATATATATAATTATATATATATATATATATATATTTCAATTAACTAATTACATAAATTTCCGAGCTCCCAAACTCACCTGCTTTATATTACATAATCTGATGCACAAGAGAAATACTTCTGAACTCTGAGAATAATACGCAAGTCCAGGCGATAATATATACGAACAGTGAGTATCTAAAGGTCTCTTTACTTTACTCTAAAAAAAAATGGGTAATTACTTTACTTTTAACTGGAACTATCTTTAAATCAACCTCTTACTTCAGTTACCAGCAACACAGTATAAATAAATATTGGTGAACAAAATAATACACACTTTACAAAAATAAATATTTTCTATAAAAAAAAAAATCAACAATTTAAAATTAACATAAAAATAAATCACTCAAATTATTAAATCCGAACCAAACCTTACACTAAGATAAGATGACACTCTAAAAAATCATACAATTAATTGTTTCACTCGAAATTGATTTATGAAAATATTTAAGTTTGACAATTAATGAAAAAGTTGACACTTTAACACTATATAAAATAAATTTAATTTACACTTACATATGCTTAACTGTTACGCTTATGTCGTTTGGCTCACACAAGGTTACCGAACGGTTAAGCAAAATAAATAAACTTCACTGTTTAACCAAAATCTAACAGGGCTAGTCACAAAAAACAATTGATTTTTACAGTATACTGATACTCACATAGACGCAGCATTTCTTATATCTTAAACCACAGAAATTCCAATGTTTGAACAAATACTATTCACTTTTGAGAGAAAACACTATCCACGTTGGAAAGGAAAATCAATGGGTGGCTGAAGGAGGCTGGCGAGAGGATCATTGGACGTGGGCTGTTTCAAAATCAGGCTGGATCTCTCTGTTGTCTATATATTGCTAGGTCTTTATATATTGACTTAATTCACTCTAGAGACTTCTAGTAAAGCATTCTCGTAGCGTGTGGGGCATGGCTCTAGCGGCGTAAGATTGCC
>NC_090728.1:84745218-84762718 GCF_036898095.1 Palaemon carinicauda
AATACTTGATGATATCTATTCAGAAAGTGCAACAATTCTAAAACTACACAAAGATAGTGAGAAAATTCTGATAGAAAAAGGAGTTAAAAAGGGAGACCCCATCTCTCCTAAAGTATTCACAGCATGGTTAGAAGAAGTTTTAAAAAATTTAGATTGAAAAAATGTGTGAATTAATATCGATGGGGAATATCTTAAGAACTTAAGATTTGCAGATGAAATAATTGCATTTAGTGAATCATGGTAGAAAATGCGAAAGATGATAGAAGATTTAAATAGAGAAAGTAGAAATGAAGGACTGGAAAGCAATATCAATAAAAGTAAGATAATGTTCAATGAAAGCAGAGACGCAACAAATAAATTATGGACAAACATTTAGAGTTAGTGAATATACATACTTTGTACAGACAGTAGATGTTTCCCCAAGACACGGGACTAAAATCAAAAGAACGCTAAGCATTGGATGGAGAGCTTTTAGAAAACAAAATGAGGTTAAGGGAAGCAAAATGCTATACTTTCTTTGAAAAGAAAAGTATTTAATGAGATGGTCTTACCAGTTTTAACTTAAGCATCAGAAACTTCGAGCCTTACCAAAGCCTTAGAACATAAGCTAATTACAAATCAAAGAGTTATGGAAAGAATAATGATTGGAATAACAGTAAGAGAGAAAAAGAGCAACATGGATAGGAGAACAAAGACGAAAAGAGGAAGTAAAGCTTAAGAGAACATAATTATATGAGAATACTGAGGTAGATTATGAGAACACAAACAAATGAATCCAAGGAAAGATAATTTTTTTTTTCGAGAGAGAATAAATCCCTGGCAAAGTTTGGCATCGGAGAGACAACCTAAAACACATTCACAGCCTTTCAGAATTCCACATTGTTATATAAATATAGATAAGCAGAAAATTGGGTCAACTGGTCACCCACATTCTGTAAATCAATTCATTAATTAGAAGACATAAGGGAAAAACATGTACAGAAATTCACAAAATCAAAATACATGTATAATGAAAACAAAAACAACATGAAAACCTACAAGAAATAAAAAAAAAAGAGAGAGAGAGAGAAAGCGAAAGAGGAGAGATGGGAAATGTCGTTAAAAGAGATCCACCTTTATAAGATATTTCGTAATTGTTTTAAGGGAAATCATCCAACTTTTTGAAAAAAAAAAAAAATCATAAAGTTACATCCTTCATCTGTGTGGAATCAAAGCGTTATCAACTTATAATTCAGTAATATCGGCCTTGAAACAGAGCAGGGGATAAGATCATTCTTCTACCAGAGAGGTGTGTAGACATTTTAAGCATTCAATGTTATATCTACCCTGAAAGAAAAAGAAAATATTTAACAAAATGGAACACATATTAGGAAAGACTTTCAGAAACATATCATGGATAGTTAAAAGCAACTTAGTTTTGTAAAAACTTCACGTGGGGTAAAAATCAACGGCGTAAGTTTTTGTTAGAGGTAAGTGGAATTCCTATGGTAACATAATGTCATAGCAAAATTCATTTGGTGCGGGGATGGTGTTTAAAGGATTGACAATTTAACTTTGAACTCTTACATTTTTTGGCTAACATGATTTTGAGACCCAGAAGCAAGTGTCAATCCCCAATTTCATGGCATAATGTATCTAGAGTCACTTGGACACCGGGGATTGAGCCCGAAAGGGAAAATCAAGTCGCTTCTCAACCGATATCTTAACTTAAAACCCATTTAAAAGATAACCTTATGCACAAATAATAATAATAATAATAATAATAATAATAATAATAATAATAATAATAATAATAATAATAATAATAATAATAATAATTTTGAAAGCATGATATAAAACGATCTTATCTAACCCTTTGTTTAAGAATTTCATTACTTCCATATTAAGGTGTGAGTATGATACCTGGTAATTAAAAATTTCATAGTTATGAGCCACTTTCAATTCTATTTACTGTTTAGGCTAGATTATTTGGTCAAACAATAGAACGGTACAGCTATTAATAAGAAATTACAAAACAAAGGAAATCAAAGCAGTTATCAATTCAAAGGGCTACTCAAGGAGTAGTAGCTCATGATGGCACAAGGCTACTTTGATTTAACCAAAATCAATAAATGGGAAATACAAAGACTAATAATCAGCATAAACACACTTTAAGAATGGGAACCTGTAAGCTTCCGACTACATCCAGAGTAGAGGTGACGACACTTTTGGCCGTCCATATGTAGAGCCAAGATAAGGAACCACAAACAATTAAAATGGTGCCTCAAAGGACACAGTCAATCATCTGAAGATATAATGCACAAAGTAAGCATACACCCAAGCCACTGCGCAAATGCCTCGCAAAATAACTTAGAAGCTGCTGCTATTTTATGCAACTATTACCTATGATGTGTTTAAAAAAAACTCGAGCAGCAAGTGAAGAATTGCACAAAATGTAGAGAAGCGTCATAGCAAGTGATCATTGATGTGGGGGGAGGGGGGGAGGGAATGATGAGCGTATGAAAGACTATTGTTCTTTTACATGAAGTTTTATGGACGCCATATATCAAACAAAAACAAAATTAAACGTGAAAAATTTCGATAGGAAAATAATCATCTAAACATGTTAACATAGAACCTGGCTTGGGATACTTCGCTAGTTGATGTAGTTTTGGGTGGAAAATAAAGCTAAACGGAAGGGTTCACCTGAACCTATAGTTTTAGAGACAATAATGGCATGCACCAAGCTCTTTCTCATAGAACAATATTATTCAAAGTTCGAAATACTATGAACTGTAAAATTTGCCATGTAAGCAAAGTAGACTTATTAAAGCACAGTGACTACAAATTAATTGTTATTTACCATTTATGTATCAAACATTATGGAAGATTTTAAACTACCAAGACATAGTCTCTCTCTCTCTCTCTCTCTCTCTCTCTCTCTCTCTCTCTCTCTCTCTCTCTCTCTCTTTCTCTCTCTCTCTTGCACACCAATTTCATTCAACATACACACACACGCACACACATACACACACACACACACACACACACACACATATATATATATATATATATATATATATATATATATATATATATATATATATATATATATACGAAGCTGGTCTAGCGTAGAATAAATAATTTATTTACGTATTTCATATTTGCATTTAAGAGGTGAAGAGCCAGGTCATAAGGTGAGTTCCTCTCTTTTAATTTTAAGTTTTCTATGTAAATTACGTGGGACTTTAGTCGTTCATTTAATTGTATTCTTCATTCAAGTCAGTATATGTAAATTTCGGTTATTTGTAAGAATTAACTACTTATTTCACGTATTTGTTTAGGACCCTACGAGGTATAAAGAAGGATGTATGTAATTTTTTTATGTTTTCATAAGGCGAGAAAATACTCAATTCTTATATTTTCCACGTGTTTTGGATGGTTCTCGAAAACCCCACTGTTAGATTTTATCTCTTTTTTTTTAATGCTTGAGAACGGAGGTGGGTGGAGCTAGCTCAGAGAGAGTTATCTCGCTGGGGTGTTGGTATACGTACGGGAATTTAATCCTTGGCAACCTTACTCCATTAAGCCATCCCCCAAGCTTCTAGATCTCTGACCTAGAATAATCTAGAAGTTACTAAGCTCATATATATGCGTCCCCAGGGATGCTTACCAGCAGATAGAGAATGCCAGTCTTAAGTCATAAGCCATTGATCGCCTCTCTCTCACACGCCTCTCGCACAAGATCAGTGTATTTTTTATAAGTGTTTAGTGATTGTGAAATCTCAAAGATTTGGTGTGACAGGTTTTTGTAAATATAGTTAGTATTTCATAAAAAATTCTCTTAGAAATTTTGTAACTGGCCATGTGCAAGTAAGATTCTAACTTTACGCCCATTTTATTTGTAACAAAGGCTGTTACCACTTTAAATCTAGTTGGGCATATGGATGAAACTCTACGATCGAACTTGACCTAAGAAATATACTGCATGTAAACAGCCAATGAGACCTGTAGACCACTAACCCTATAGCTCGTAGGGGTACAGAGGCTGTTTCATTGTAATTTATCAAACCTGTGCTCGTATATGATATATTCTATTAATCTATAATGACACTGCACACATATGATGTATATATGTATATGTATGTTTATATATATATATATATACATATATATATATATATATATATATATATATATATATATATATATATATATATATATATATATATGTATATATACATATATATATATATATATAAATATATATATATATATATATATATATATATATATATATATATATATATATTATCATCTCTTACGCCTATTAACGTGAAAGACCTCAGTTGGATTTCACCAGTCGTACATATCTTGAGGTTTTGAATCAATACTTCTAAATTCATCTTTTTCTACTTCATATAGGCCTGGGTCTTCCAACTCTTCCAGTGCCTTGTGGAACAAAGATATGTTAGTAATTTTAGCCTTCTGGAATCATTATAAACGTTGTAGAGGCTGCCTTGGCAAAGATCTGGCAGTGATTTTACCTATCTGGAAGTGTTGTAAACGTTATAGATGCTGTTTGAGCAATTATCTAACAGTGATTTTACCTTTCTGGAAGCATTGTAAACGTTTTAAATACTGTCTGAGCAAAGATCGGGCAGTAATTCTAGCCTTCCAGAAGCGTTGTAAATGTTACAGATACTCACTGAGCAAAGAGCTAGCTGTGATTTTACCTCTCTAGAAGCGTTGTGAAACTTATAGATGATGTCTGAGCATGGTTATAGAAATGATTTTACCTTTCTGGAAGCGTTGTAAACATTATACAGGCTGTCTGAACAAAGATATGGCAGTAATTTTATCCCTCTGAAAACGTTGGAAACGTTATAGATGCTACCAAAGATCTGGACGAAATTTTAGCATTATGCCTATTGATGCAAAAAACCTCAATTAGATTTTGTCACTTGTCTCTATCTTGAGCTTTTAAATCAATTCTTCTCCATTCATTATCACCTAATTCACGCTTTATGGTCCTCAGCCATATTTGGCCTGGGTATTCCAACTCATATAGTGCCTTATGGAACATAGATATATCAGTAATTTTAGCCTTTTTGAAGCATTGCGAACGTTATAGAGGCTGTCTTGGCAAAGATCTGGCAGTGATTTTAGCCTTCTGGGAGCGTTGTAAACGCTATAGATGCTGTCTGAGCAATAATCTAGAAGTGATTTTACCTTTACCAAAAGCGTTGTAAACGTTAAAGAGCCTTTCTGAACAAAGATGTAGCAGGGGTTTTACCCATCTGGAAGTGTTGTAAACATCAGAGATGCTGTGCGAGCAAAGATCTGGTAGTAATTCTAGCCTTCCGAAAGTGTTGTAAAAGTTATAGATGATGTCTGACCAAAGATCTAGAAGTGATTTTGCCGCTTTAGAAGCGTTGTAAACGTTGTAGATTATGTCTGAGCAAGAATATAGCATTGATTTTACCATTCTAGAACCATTGCAAACGTTATAGAGGCTATCTGATCAAATATCTGGCAGCAATTTTAGCCCTCTCTAAGCGTTGGAAACGTTATAGATGCTGCCAAAGATATATATATATACACACACACACACACACATTATATATATATATATATATATATATATATACATATGTATATATATATATATATATATATTATATATACACACGTATATATATAAATATATATAAACACACACACACACACACACACATATATATATATATATATATATATATATATATATATATATATATATATATATATATATATATGTATATATATGCATATATATAAATATATATAAACACACATACATATATATATATACATATATATATATATATATATATATATATATATATATATATATATATCTACTCGAGATTGAGATCGAACCTTAGTATCTTCAAGTAAAAGGCAAGGTCGCTATCAATAATACCAATACCACCAAAATCTGCATTTTAGGATGTATCTTATGAGACCATTTTCTTCTATACCAAATGGGTTTCAATGAACTCCCTGACCCACTAGGTGACCTAATCGATAGTTTTTTATTTGAATCATACCTAATATATATATATATATATATATATATATATATATATATATATATATATATATATATATATATATATACATATATATATATATATATACATTATATATATATATATATATATATATATATATATATATATATATATATACATATATATATATATATATATATATATATATATATATATATATATATATATATATATATATATATATATATATATATACACACTATAGGGAAGAATGTTGTTCGTAATTCATATGGATGAGAGGAAAAGTATAAAGATGGTTCGACTTACATGCTCTTGAACCATGTAGAGTGGAAGAATAATCTAAAAGAATAACAACCATGAAGAAATGTAGAAGAGAAAGGATTGATCACAGTACTTTGAGATAATCTGTTCGTAGGAAAGAATGGAATGCATAGTTATTAAATGACAGGAGAGAGGAATAGAAAGTAGAAAAACATTGCATAGACAGTGTGGAACAAGTGGTTGTAATGAAGGTTACTTGTAGATCGTGGCAATATCATGTTGGAACACAGGAAATACTTTGATCTGGAATTGCATATGATCGGGTGAAGTGGACCTTCCAAAAGAGTGGAACCCAGGATAGTGTTAAAGGACCAAGGTCCAACTCCCGACTGAGTAAGGATGCATAATACAGTTGCGGTAGTTTACGACACATCAAGTTGGGTCTTTTGGACTGAGTGCAGACTTTTCTTTATTAAGCATGAATCATGGTTGGGATACATTTTTTAATATAATATAGCCCACGTAGGCTGCATTATTGCCCTCTATGGCTCTTTTAAAAATATCATTAATCTTCCCAATTCCCTTTCCTTTTTCCTTTTTCTTTACTGTTTCACACACAGACAGGAATCATTAGAATTATCTTGAAGCAAAGCAAATGTTGATAACCATCTTAAACATTAATATCTAGAACGGGGTAATGAGTCCAAATATATAAGCAAATATAGAAAATGTGCATTGGGGTATTTAAAGTTCTGCTGATGAAGATATATGAAGTATGAAATGTCGTGGGAGTTTCCTGGACAATGCTTCCTTTTTGGTAGGTCTGTGGATCACTCTCAGCCAACCATGTAGGTAGTAACATCGGCTGGGGTGGAGAAAATTGCTTTAGGCCGCAGGGGTGGCCAACCTATGGCGCATGCGCCAACAGTGGCGCATGGCACGATTATGAGTGGCGCACTAAACCCCAGAGTTAATAGAAAAAAAAAACATGCCTGCTCATAAATAAAAGAAAAAATAATATTAATAATGATAATACTGATTTTCAGAAAAAAAATACAATGAGAATTTAAGTAACTTATAGCTAGAAGTAAGCTTTACAGAGATTTGTTCTAATCTAAAACAGAAATAATTTTCATTTGATTTTATTGTTCCGTGTGCATCTATTAGTCACTTTCTTTAAACAATAATGCGTCATCATTATATACCTGAACTGAATTACCCTAAAATGTTGCTTGAACACTCAAACAGCATTCAATTGTTGCTTAAAAATGTATATTTCAAATATACTGCAGTTAATAACCGCGACATTTGTACATAAATGCGCATGCATTATACTTTTCTGGCGTTGAATCGTCAAGCAATAGCACTGATTGCCATGTGGAAAAATACAAAAAATTACGAGCCAGTTTAGAGTTGACGCTTAGAGTGTTATCCCGATGGACTCATAATTCAGGGTATGTGAATAACTGAACTTTTGCATTTTCGAAACTTACAAATATTGTTTTATCTGATGAACCATATATTTTCAAGCACTTTAGGCGTCATCGTTAGTATATCATCATGTCTATTTTTTTATGTATTGTATATGAGCCTTTTCTGCTCAGTTTGTGGCGATAATAATAATAATAATCATTATATTTTCATGAAGTTTCCCCCCCCCCCCCCCCCTCTCTGTTTCTCAACAAAATTATTTGTTCTCGATTCGATGATTTATGAAGAAATCATCTCTTTTTGAACATTCAATAAGTTTAACCTTTTTTTTTTTGGTAGGTGGTTTGCCCATCACAGTGAAAAAGAACATGAGGAAAAGAAAAGCAGAAAGTGATAGCAAATGTCAGTATAATGAACTGTGGGAAAATGAATTTTTATCCATTGCGAGTCCTTCAGGAAAACCAATGCGTATTGTTTGTGAAAGCACTCTCTCAGATAACAGAAGACACGATCTTAGCAGGCACTATAAGAAACACAAAGTTGAAATAGAAGAAAAACAAAAGTTAGTGCCTGGCTCTGTGTTACGGAAAGAATATGTGGTCAAGAAAAAAGAGGATATGATAAAGAGGTTAAATCTCCTTGTTAAGAGAGGTTGTGAAAGTCTGGCAATGCTCGAAGCATCCTACGAAATTGCTTTTGTGTTGGCTAAAAAACATAAGCCTTTCTCTGATGGTGAAGATATTGTTAAACCCTGTCTCCCAAAATTTGCAAAATATGTTGGCTATAAAAGTATTGAAAGAAAGGTAAACGAAATAGCTCTTTCAAAGCAGGCAATTACAAGACGCATTAAGGAACTTTCTCGTGATGTATCTGAGCACCTGAAGGACCGTGTCCATGCATGCTCTTTCTTTTCATTAGCCTTGGACGAATCTGCTGTGTGATGAAAAGTGGATATTTGATTTAGCAGTTTTAGTTGACATTACCAGTCATCTCAATTACCTAAATTCAAAACTGCAGGGCAAAGATAAATTGTTTCCTAGTTTAGTAAATATCAGTGCATTCAAAATGAAGTTAAAACTGTTTATCTCTCAGCTAGAAAACAAGGAGTTGAGCGAATTTCCCCATTTAAAGGAACAAAGTGAATGTGCTGAAGATTGATAGTCGTTTTAGTGATTTTGCTGAAAAAGATTGCATGCTTGCATTTATAATTCCCTTTTCACTTACTGAAAATAACATTCTGAAGATGCCTATTAATATACAGATGGAACTTATTGATCAAAGAGCAAATTCAGTACTGAAGAGTAAATTTAATGAACTGCCCTCACTCCCAAGTGCATCTGAAAGGCTTAATTTTTGGCGATCATTACCAGGTGAACATTTTCCAGAACTGAGAAAATTTGCCCAAAGTTATACCTGTCGCTTTGAAATAACATACAGATGCCAGCAAGCTTTTTCATCCATGAAAACGATCAAGAACAAACTGAGGTCGCGACTATCCGATTCAAATCTGACCCGTCTTGCTCTCGGTTACTAATTTAACCCCTAATATTACAGATTTGGTGAAAGCAAAGCAAAGCAAAAGTCTCTTTAACCTAGTTATGTTTAGTTTTCCTGCATGTGAAATTACTTTTTTTTTTTTAAACTGCTAAATATGTCCATATATTTTTAATAGTACTTTCAGAAATAACTAATGAATATTATAAATACAAATTCAAAGTGTCAATACAGTTTACTTTGTATTTATTTTAAATCCTTTCCATTACAACTGCTACATCTGTCCACACACACACACACACATATATATATATATATATATATATATATATATATATATATATATATATATATATATATATGTGTGTGTGTGTGTGTGTGTGTGTGTATATATATATATTTGTGTATATATATATATATATATATATAAATGACAAATATTGCCATACTTAAGGGATGTGGCGCATCTGAATTAGAAGTGAAAAAAATTGGTGCATGGGAAACGAAAGGTTGGCCACCCCTGCGTTTAGGGTTACCAACTTCATCCCTAGATAATTGCTAAAAAAAAAAGGCAGGATACTAGACCCCTCTGTCATCACCTCTTCCAGTTAGGACAAAACGTATATATATATATATATATATATATATATATATATATATATATATATATATATATATATATATATATATATACTGTATATATATATACATATATATATATGTGTGTGTGTATATATAATAATAACAATAATAATAATGATAATAATAATAAAAATAATAATAATAATAATAATAATAATAATAATAATAATAATGAGCAAGGTGCCTGGCCCTATATATATATATATATATATATATATATATATATATATATATATATATATACATATCGATATATATATATATATATATATATATATATATATAAATATATATATACATATATATATACATATATATATAAATATATATAGATATATATATATATATATATATATATATATATATACATATATATATACATATATATAAATATATATAGATATATATATATATATGTGTGTGTATATATATATTTATCTATTTATCTATATATATATATATATATATATATATATATATATATATATATATATATATATATAACCTGCCACGCTCAACAGCAATGTCAGACGTATAGCTATTCGGTCTACCCCCGTCTCTTGGGTACGAGGAGAGGGAGTAGTCATACCCTTGTGAGAGGGGGTACCCCGAGAGGTACACTCGAAATCAAATTGCCGAAACTATTGTGTTGTAGTTAGGAAACGGGGAGGGGGTGGGAAGGATTGAATCTGTGTTTAAGCATATCTATTTACAAATTTAGCCTTTATTTTTGACGGGTCGCACACACTAGAATATAATACTTATAGACTATATATATCTGGGTATAAAGTGGGAGTGAGCTAGGAACTTTGCATTTGTCTAAAAGTGTTGCATTACTGTACATTTGAGAAAACTACCAAAGGCCTAAAGGACAAAATGTTTGGGTACAAATTGTGTACAATCAAATCTCAGACCTTCCTCACACGAACAGCCTATCATTAGGAAGAGCATGTGCACTGGGAGAGCGGGAGGAATCGTATTCAGTGGAAACAACAATCCCATATTAAGTTCATAACTTTAGTTTCATAGTGCACGGGATTTTGAGTCATTTGAAAACTTTCTCTTTTCTTCTAGAGATTACTAAATTATTGATAAAATGATGAAAGTCAGACGGCTGGTAGAAAGATGTTTGCTTTGCCTCACAAGGAAATTTTAACTTCTTAGATTTCCTTTTAAATGATTGAGGGGATGTGTATTTCAAAAATGGTAAAATATAACAGTAAATCCATTAAGTACACTATTTAGGATAAGTCTACCATTTTTGAACAAATTAATAATTTGCCGCTGATAAAAGTAATCGAAAGCAATAGCTTGACTTATCGTTGGACAAATAATTCACAAAATCAGAGTAAGAAATGACTAATACGTATTCACATGACAGAAAAAGGAAAGCGACCTTCAGTTCAAGTTAGTAAATCAATCAATAATACATTGATAAAGTGGTTCTCCTGAAAAAAAAAAAAAAAAAAAAAAAAAACAAGAAGTCTAGTAAATTGACAGTGCAACGTACCTTATTCTACAATGGTTTCTGTGCAGCTGGGCTGGCGTCCGCAAATGCTGAGTCCACGCTTTATAATAAACACTTCAGTATTGTATTTAATTACTATTGCTTATGGTAACAATCTTGCACGTTATTTTATGCCTTTCCTTTTTCAAAGTGAAATTTAAGAAGAAATTGATAAAATTCAGGAATGGGAAAGACTCATATAGCCTAAATGATGCATTTGTTGGATAAGTAATATACTTTGTTGACGCTGACCGTCTCTTAAACAGAAACTTCTGTTTTTTTGATAGAGAGAGAAAAAATCTGATATCAAAAGCCGAAAAGAATTACGAGAAAATAAGCAATAAAAGAGTAAGTAGAATTAGAGAAAATAATATACGGGAAGCAGTGAATTTTATCAAAGTAATTGTGATATGCTTGGCTAGGAACTCATAATCTTAATTTTTTAATCTATTAGTTACTATATAATATTATCATCTAGACATCAAAATAGTGAATAATGGGAAAATCATATGCTCACGTCTTTTTTGATTGAACAGTAAAGTTGGTCTGGTTTTATTTCATTTACGGCAACTGGTATTCATATAACATAAATCCCTCCTTCAAAAATGAAGAGTAAATATTTTCAGTTTAGAGCAGAGCTGTTTAGCACCGGCTAATAACTTTTGCAATGCAACTAAATCTACATGGGAAAACAAAAAAAGAGTTGAGAGACCGCAGATTATTAAATTCAGTTTAAAAGAGGAGAATGCAAGATCCACCAAGAAACACAATTGATAAGTTATTTAGCAAAGGTAGAAGAGATCCACGGTCTAGGTCAAGAAAAACTGCCAGCACACAACTTGCTCCGTCTCCTCGTCGCTACACAACCCAGCAGAGTTTGGCTGTCCTGTCTTCCTCTCCTCTCACACTGAGCTGCCTCTCTCTCTCTCTCTCTCTCTCTCTCTCTCTCCCTATCCACTCTCAGATCTACCCCGAGGCTGGTAAGGGAATGCTCAAAGCTTATCCTTCAGCCTCCCTCCCTTCCGAAACACGTCCACAGCAACACTCTGGGGAACTGGAAACAGATCATCTTCGTTAGTTTCATACGCAGATAATGTTTCTCGTTCCCATTGAATCAATCATTGTCTTTTCGAGGAGTCAAAAACTCCTTTTTTTTTCTTTTGTATAATTACAGTTACTTTTGTGCATTCAACAGGTACTGATATTTTACATATATCGGTAGCCTACCTTATGAATCTCAGAATGCACTTCTATTAAACCTTGACGATTATTTGGCAAACAATAGAAACGAAAGTATTGCCTAATAACACTGACTTACGCAATATGTAGGCTACTAACAGATGACTATAGAAATGGCATTTTCAATCATGAAAAGTATACTAAAATAGATTAGAATGAGAACAGAAAACTGTAAATGCGCAGCCTTGCAAATGTAAGCCATATGAACACGAGTCTGTATATATATATATATATATATATATATATATATATATATATATATATATATATATATATATATATCTTCTTACTAAGCTGGTCTTCATGAAAATAGAATATTTTGTTCATGTATTTCATTTGTGTATTTAAGAGATGTATAGCCAGCTCGTAAGGTGTGTTCCACCACTGTGGTTCCACTCAGGTAAGAATAAGTAATGTATGTAAATCACACAAGACTTTCGTCATTCCTTTAGATATATTTTCATTCAGTTTCGTATATATAAATTTACGTTATTTAAAAAAAAATAGCTTTTTATTTCACATAGGTGTGTTACGAAGTTTTATATAACTTGTAGGTATTTTGTATGACACACACGAGGTGTGAGTCCAAGGGAGTTCATCATTTTTATGTTCCCATGTGGTTAGAAAAAACATGAAAATTCTAAATTAAGTTTATTCTTTTTTTAAATGTTACGAGAGGAAGGTGGGCAGAGTTAGCTGAGAGAGAGTTGCCTCCCAAGCGATGTTACTACCCCTTCTTCAAATTACTAAGTTGGCAACCTTACGCCACTAAACCATGCCCCACGCTTCCAGTAGGCCGAACTGGAAGGTTCAGGAATTAATGAAGTTAATATATATAGGACCTAGTAATGCATAAGCAGCAGAAGAGATCCAGCTTATCTCTTTGAAAGAGACAACGTCTGCCAGCCCTCTTTCCTCTCAAGTGTGCATAGTGTTTTCCTCTCATACGAGATTAGTGATTTCTCTCGAATGTGTATCGTGTATAGTGTTGCTCAAATGTAGGTGATATTATTGGGTGATTAGTTAAAAGTCTAGTGTGTTAATGTAAGTACATTTTATAACATAAATCTTTGTAATTGGCCCTGGAAGATTTAGGTTAAACAGTGTAGTGCATTAAAAAATTTGCTTAACCTTTCTCTAACTTTGTGCAAACCAAAAGACGTAAGTGTAACAGTTATGTAAATGTAAATTTTGAGTGTTAAGTGTTAACTCTTTTAGTTAATTGTCAAAATGAAATATTTCTTAAATCAATTTTCTAGCAAAACAAGTTTGTGTATCATTTTCTGAAGTGTTGTTATAAGTCTCAGGTCTAGTTTAGATTTAAATTTCAAGTGATTTATTTTTGGTGTTAATTCATTTGAATTACTGTTAATTTTTATAGAATATATTTATTTTTGTAAAGTGTGTATTATTTCAATCACCAATATTTTTTCTCAGTGCTTTGCTCATATCCCCGGACTATGAACCAAACTAAGAGGTTGGTTTTAGAATAGATCACATAAAGTAATCAAACAGTTTTGTTTTGAGTGGAAAGTAAAGGGACCGTTGGATATTCAGTGTTCATATATATTGCCATCTGGGAGTTGCGTAATATTCTCAGAGCTCGGATATTTTTCAAGTGTATTAGATTTATGTAAAATAAAACAGATGAGTTTTGGAGCTCAGGAATTTATGTAATTCACCAGTCGTAATTAAAATTTATGTAATTCACCTGTCGTAATAATGTACATATATATATCTATATATATATATATATATATATATATATATATATATATATATATATATATATATATATATATACATATATATTTGCATATATTGTTACGACTAGCGAATTGCATAAATTCCCGAGCTCCTAAGCTCACCTGCTTTATATTACATAATTTGATACACAATAGAAAAACCAAAGAGCTCTGAGAATAATTCGCAACTCCCAGATGGCAATATATATGAACACTGAATATCTAAAGAGCTCTTTACGCTAAAAACAAAAATGGTTGATTACTTCTTTATTTAAAGGGAACTATTCTTAAATCAACCACTTGCTGCGGTTCTTAGTTAGGGAATACGAGCAAAGTACTGAGAAAAGTATTGGTGATCAAAATAATACACACTTTGCAAAAATAAATATATTCTATAAAAGAAAAACAAATTCCCAAAATACTGACACCAAAATAAATCAATTGAAATATTAAATCTGAACTAGATCTTAAACTAAGACAAAATGACACTCAATATGAAAATATACAATCACTTGTTTCACCAGAAATTAATTTATTAAAGTATTTAATTTCGACACTTTAGGACTATAGCAAAGAAATCTAACTCACACTTACATAAACTTAACTGTTACTGTTATGTCCTTTGGCTCACACAAGATCACCGAACAGGTAAACAAAATAAATACCCTTCTCTGCTTAACCTAATCTTACAGGGCCAGTTACAAAAAATTATAATATAAAATGTATTTACATTAACACAATACACTTTTAACTTAGGCACACAATAATATCACCAATGTTTGAACAACACTATACACGGTATATGTTGGAGAAAAATAACTATTCATGTTTAAGAGAAAAACACTATTCACGTTTGAGAGGAGTTATGTAGTGGCTGGAGAGAGGGCTGGCAGACATTGGCTCTCTCGAAGGGATAGGCTGGATCTCTTCTGCTCCTATGCATTACTAGGTCCTTATATATTAACTTAATTATTTCCAGAACTTTCCAGTTCGGCCTACTGGAAGCATGGGGGCATGGTCTAGCGACATCAATGTTGCCAATTTGGCATTTTGAAATAGGGTACTAACGTTGCTTGCGAGGCAACTCTCTCAGCTAACTCCGCCCATCCCCTCTCGTAACTAAAAAAAATAGAATAAACTTTAGTCAAGAATTTTTATGCATTTTCCAACCTCGTGGAAACATAGTGTAATCCCTAGCGTGTGTCATACAACATACTTTTTAAAAAGCTTACATAAGACTTTGTAACCAAAACTACGTGAAATGAAAATTTAGCTCTTTAAAATGACGTAAATTTCCATATACGGAACTGAATGAAAATCCAACTAAAATAATGATAAATGTCTCATGTAATTTACATGCATTACTTAATCCTATGTAAGTGGAACTCACCTGACATCTCTTAAATGCACAAATAAAATACATGAAGAAAATATTCTACTCTCATGAAGACCAGCTTTGTAAGAATATATATATATATATATATATATATATATATATATATATATATATATATATATATATATATATATATATATACAGAGAGAGAGAGAGAGAGAGAGAGAGAGAGAGAGAGAGAGAGAGAGAGAGAGAGAGAGAGAGAGATAAAGTGTAAAAGAAATGGATAATTCTATACATGCTTTTTTCAACCTACTGGAAACATATCTAATGTTAAAATGAAAAGGAGCAACATGAAGAGCAAAAGAGGAGTTATTGGAAGTTTTACGAAATTAAGAGAATTAAGAGAAGAATATGTTCGAAATATACTTTCATTAGCTCTTCCAGTTTCTGAGCAGGAACTCCGGTATACTTCAACGCCAAATAAAACACATTTACAATAAGCACATATACGAATGTAACCAATTTATCAAATTTAAATCAGTACGATATGGAGCACGTACCAAAAGTAACAGTAGGAGAAAAAAATAAATAAAAAATAAAAAAGCATGAAAAGAGGCAAAGCAGCAGGAGAAGATGGCCTAACAATTAATTTCACAATAGATGGGGGAGATTTCATAGTGCTAAAACTTGCTGAACTTTACTTAAGAATATCTTTAAGAATGCTCTATGCCTACAGCTTAGAAAACATTATCATTATACTAATTCACAAAAAGGGAGACACAGAGACCTGAAAAATTACCGCCCACGAAGATTAATCTCCGTAATATATAAAATATTTACAAATATCATATTAGGCCGGATAGAAAGACTGCTAGATTTTAATCAACCAATAGAGCAGGCAGGCTTTAGAAGTGGACATTCAACAACTGACAATATCCAAGTACTTAACCAGCTAATGGAAAAATCAACAGAATATGACAAACCACTATGCATGGTATTTATAGACTATAAGAAAGCTTTCTATTCGGTCAGAACTTCAGCAGTAATGAAAGCCCTTCAAAGATAAGGAATAGAAGAATCTCATGTTAGAAAAGTTGAAGATATCTATACTGGAGGTACAGACATCCTAAAACTACATGAAAATAGTGAGAAAATCTGATTGAGAAGGGAGTTAGACAAGGAGACACCATCTCCCCTAGATTATTAACAGCATACCTAGAAGCTTTTCAAAATTTAGATAAGGAAAATTTAGGCATTAACATTAATAGGGAATGCCTTAACAACTTAAGAATTGCAAATGGCATATAGTCATTTTTTTTTAATGAGGTAGATTTGCATCGACTCGTGGGGTGCCCTTTTAGCTCGGAAAAGTTTCCTAATTTAGAAAGGTATACGAGAGAGACATCAGCTAAGATGTTGGAACAAACACATATGCATATGTGCGTGTACAACACTGATTAATTTAGCATGTGTATAAATTACATATTTTACATAATACGCAAGAATCTAAACCTTTACAAAAATATAGCAGACCCTTTCTATACAGACTTACACCATAGGTCGATGATGCAAGTCCGTATAGAAACTTTTTTTTTTTTTTTTTTTTTTTTCAAGATTCAGGTTTCCTTAATATTTTCGGTTTGAGGATACTGTAGTGTTGCATAAATTACATAAAAATCACAATTAAACGAATTCATAATTTCACCGCCGAGTTACAACCACAATACCCTTCCTTCTCCCTTCCATTCCCACTTTGGTATTTGACACTTTTACCTCCCCACAAAAT
>NC_090728.1:84767718-84772718 GCF_036898095.1 Palaemon carinicauda
ACATTCATTCACCTGACCAAGAATCAGTACAAGTGAATCTTTGTCAAGGAGCACTGCATACAACAACAAGTGTGACTTCTTCCCTCTGCTGAGTCCATCTTGTAGATTATTCCCTTTAGATCTGGAAAGCTGGAATTCACTTGGCATTCACTGCCAGACTCTCAGTGGCTCTAAATCTAGATATCTGCCATTCCCTAGTCCAGGAACTTCTGTTTCACTATTCCAGTACAAAGGAAGCTTCTCCAGAAACACACCATACCAGAAGTCAGACATGTTTTTTCTGCATTTGTTCACATGACAAAGACACAGTACAAGGGAATCTTTGTCAAGGAACAATGCATACAAGAGCAGGTATAGCTTCTTCCCTTTGGCAAGTCAATCTTGTGGATTATTTGCTTTAGATCTGGAAGAGTGGAATCCAATTGGCATTGACTGCCAAACTCTCAATGGCTTTTAATCTAGATAGCTACCATAACCTAGCGCAGGCAATTCTGTTCCACTATTCCAGTACAAAGGAATCTTCTCTAAGGGATGTAGCATACTAGAAGAAGTTGGATATTTTTCTTCTACATAATTTCACCTTAAAAAAGAAGCAGTACAAGTGAATCTTTGCCAAGGAACACTACATACAAGAAGAACAAGTGTAACCTCTACCCTCTTTGACTCCATCTTGTAGACTATTCCCTTTAAATCTGGAAGGCCAGAATCTACTTGGCAAAGACTGCCAGATTCTCAGTGTATCCTAATCTAGATGGCTGTCATACCCTAGACCAGGCAATTCTGTTCCACTATTCCAGTACGAAGGAATCTTCTCCAAGGGACACTGCATTCTAGAAGAAGTTATTCCTGTTTCTTCTACATTCGTTCACCTGACAAAGCGGTACATGTGAATCTTTGTGAAGGAACAATGTATACACGAAAGTGTGACCTCTACCCACTGCTGAGTCCATCTTGTAGATTGTTCCCTTTAGATTTGGAAGGCCGGAATTCATTTGACATTGACTGCCAGACTATCAGTGGTTCTTAATCTAGATGTCTGCCATACCCTAGTCCTGGCACTTCTGTTCCACAATTTAAATACAAATGAATCTTCTCCATTAGGTGTAGCATAGTAGAAGTCAGACTTTTTTTTTCTCTCTTTTTTCACCTGACAACTAATCAGTATAAGTGAATCTTTGTCAAGGAACACTACATACAAAAACAAGTGTGAATTCTTCCCTCTGCTTAGTCTATCCCGTAGATTATTCCTTTCAGATCTGAAAAGCCGGAATCCACTTAACATGGACTGGCAGACTCTCGGTGGTTTTTAATCTAGATTGCTGCCATACCCTAGCCCAGGCTCTTCTGTTCCCCTATTCCAGTACAAATGAATATTTTCCATTGGACATAGCATACTAGCAGAAGTCAGACTTAGTTTATCTGCATTTATTCACCTGAAAAAGAAAAAGCATAAGTGAATCTTTGTCAAGGAACACTGCATACTAAAGCAATTGTGTATTCTTCCCTCTGCTGATTCCATCTTATAGATTATTCCCTCTATATCTCGAAGACCAGAATCCACTTAGCATTGACTGCCTGTCTCTCAATGGTTCATAATCTAGATGGCTGCCATACCCTAGCCTAGGCACTTCTGTTCATCTATTCCAGTACAAACGAAGACCAGAATCCTCTTAGCATTGACTGTCTGTCTCTCAATTGTTCTTAATATAGATGGCAGCCATACCCTAGTCCAGGCACTTCTGTTCCACTATTCCAGTACAAATGAATCTTCTCCATTGGACATTGCATACTAGAAGTCAAACTTTTTTCTGCATTTGTTTGCCTGACAAAGAAACAATATAAGAGAATTTTATACTAGAACAACTGTGAATTCTTCCTTGTGCTGAGTACTGAGTTCATCTTTAGATCTGGAAGGCTAGAATCCACTTAACATTGACTGGCAGACTCTCAGTGGTTTTTAATCTAGTTAGCTGCCATACCCGAGCCCAGGTACTTCTGTTCCCCTATTCCATTATAAATTAATATTTTCCATTGGACATAGCATACTAGAAGAAGTCAGACTTGCTTTATCTGTATTTTTTCACCTGAAAAAAAAGCATAAGTGTATCTTTGTCAAGGAACACTGCATACCAGAACAAGTATGAATTGTTCCCTCTGCTGATTCCATCTTGTAGATTATTCCCTTTATATCTCGAGAGCTAGAATCCACTTAGCATGGACTGGCAGAGTCTCAGTTGTTCTTAATCTAGATGGCTGCCATACCCTAGCCCAGGCACATCTGTTCCACTATTCCAGTACAAATGTGTCTTCTCCATTGGACATTGCATACTGGAAGTCAAACTTTTTTTCTGCATTTGTTTGCCTGACAACGAAACAGGTTAAGTGAATTTTTGTCAAGGAACACTGCATACTAGAACAATTGTGAATTCTTCCTTCTGCTGAGTCCTGCGTTCATCTTTAGATCTGGAAGGCAGACTCTCAGTGGTTTTTAATCTAGATAGCTGCATACCCCTAGCTGAGGAATTTCTGTTCCAATATTCCAGTACTAAACAATCTTTTCCATTGAATACAACATACAGCATACTAGAAGTCAGACTTTTTTTTCTTTTTTTTTTCTTTTCACCTGACAAAGAAACAGTACAAGTGAACTCTTTGTCAAGGAACACTGCATAAACGAACAACTGTGACTTCTACCCTCTGCTGAGTCCATCTTGTAGATTATTCCCTTTAGATCTGGAAAGCTGGAATCCAATTGGCATTGACTGTCTGTCTCTCAATGGTTCTTAATCTAGATGGCTGCCATACCTTAGCCCAGGCACTTCTGTTCCACTATTCCAGTAGAAGTGAATCTTTTCCATGGGACATAATATACTAGAAGTCAGACTTTTTTTTTTTTTTTTTGCTGCATTTGTTCACCTGACAAAGGAACACTACACTTAAATTTTTGTCAAGGTACTGCATACAATCACAAGTGTGACTTCCTCCCTCTGCTGAGTCCATGTTGTAAATTATTCCCTTTACAACTGGAATGACAGAATGCACTTGGCATTAACTGTCTCTTACTCAATGTCTATTAATCTAAATGGCTGCCATACTCTAGCCCAAGCACTTCTGTTCTTCTATTCCAATATAAATGAATCTTCTCCATGAGTCTTCTCTTTTAGAATATATGACAGTCGTATTTAAGGACTTTCTCCTTAGAAATTCTTGTGTAAAAAACGAAACATGGTTTTTCTTGATTGGATAGTAGAAAAGACTTTTCATCTTCATCCTTTATCCCTTCCATGAATGATTAGAACTTCTCTTGGCCTTACCAGTGATTTGTAGCTACAATATCAGCTAGAGCTGGGTCTGCATGTTAGTGGATTCCCCTTGGAATAGGTTGCCAATCTCTTGCATCACTGTAGAGAATGATATCACCATTTCAAAGAAATATTTCTGGGCACTTGGTGTCTACTGCTACCTTAGGTGGCATTTTTTATATCAGACATGGCCTTGTATTTAGCAACTAGGCCACTAACTTCACCTTTGATCACTGTGTTATTTTGCTTGTATGCTTGATTGGTCACTAGGGCAGAGAATTCTCATCTGCATGTAGACTTGTGGATGATTAGGTTCCCTTTGTCAAAATAGTTGGCCACATCTGAATGCTGTTGATCAAATGACATCGTATCTCTGAGATGAATTGGAATCCATCGTGCGTAGTTGGCATTGTTATTCCCAAAGAAGTGAATCTTCAGCTTTACTGCTTTACAGTACAAGTTGAAATCATCTTCTCTGAAGAAGAAAATTAGGGTGAAAAAGTTAAGTGCCGTTCAGGAAAGCAACTGTATCACAAAACTTCACCATGGCATGCTTTATCGTTGTAATGGAGTGAGCTTATCCTTGCGACAGAGGCATCATTGCTAAAATTCTAACTTTAAATGGTTAGCTTCACTTCTCCATTGTATGTGGGCTGATCATGTGATCCTCGGTGAGGAAGACTTCCTCCAACCAAGAACATTTTTCTTTCAAATATGATAATCCTTTATTTGTAGGTAGTAGGTTGGCCAGGGCACCAGCCACCCATTGAGATACTACCGCTTGAGAGTTATGGGGTCCTTTGACTGGCCAGACAGTACTACATTGGACCTCTCTCTCTGGTCACAGCTCATTTTGTTCTTGCTTGCACATACACCGAATAGTCTGGCCTATCTTTATACATTCTCCTCTGTCCTCATACACCTGACAACGGTGAGATTACCAAACATTTCTTATTCGCTCAAAGGGTTATCTACTACAACATAATTGTTCAGTGGCTACTTTCCTCTTAGTAAGGGTAGAAGAGATTCTTAAGCCATGGTAAGCAGTTTTCCTAGGATTAGGACACTCCAAAATCAAACCATTTTTCTCTAGTCTTGGGTAATGTCATACCCTCTGTACCATGGTCTTCCACTGTGTTGGGTTAGAGTTCTTTTACTTGAGGGTACACTTGGGCACGCTGTTCTATCTTATTTCTCTTCCTCTTGTTTTTTTTAAGTGTTTATAGTTTATATATGAAAGATCTAATTTACTGTTGTTACTGGTCTGAAAATAGTTAATATTGATTGTGTATTACTTGTAGTTTATTTATTTCTTTTCTTCACTGGGCTATTTTTCCCTGTTGGAACCCCTAGGCTCATAGCATCTTGCTTTTCCAACTAGGTTTATAGCTTAGCTTGTAATAATGATATTGATAATAACAATAATATTGATAATAATGATAATAAACAGCAAATTCTTGCATAGAATGTGTCAATGCGCTCTATAATCATTAAAAGCTACCGCAGTATATTTGAAAACATGGGAATCCATTCCTAGATCATCCAGCTTGGGCAACTACAAATACTTCTAAGGAAAACGTCAATTCTGATGGCTAATTTGGCGGCGATTTTGAAAAATGGATACCAGTTGGAATTTTTATGTGGCCATTGGCCAGATTTGATTAGAATAACTTGGACAACAAGTGCGTCAAACTTAAT
>NC_090728.1:84777718-84780218 GCF_036898095.1 Palaemon carinicauda
TGATTACTTTACTTTTAACGGGAACTATTCTTAAAACAACCTCTTACATCGGTTCTTAGTCAGGGGATACGAGCAAAGTACTGCAATAATAATTGGTGATCGAAATAATACACACTTTACAAAAATAAGTATATTCTATATAAAAAGATAATAATTAAAAAAATATCCCCAAAAATAAATCACTTACAATATTAAAATATGAACTAAACCTTAAACTAAGACAAAAATGATACTTGAAAAAAAAAATTATACACCCAACTACTTGTTTCACTAGAAATTGATTTATGAAAATATTTAATATTGATAGTTAATGAAAAAAGTTGACACTTCAACACTCTAGAAAATAGATAATGATTACACTAACATATAAATATCTGTTACTTTCACATTTTTGGGGCTGACACAAGGTTAACGAACGATCAAGCAAAAATTAAGACACTTCACTATTTAACCTAATCTCACAGAGCCAGTCACAAAATACAATGAATGTTTATAACATAACTGCACTCACATATACACGGCACTTCTTACAAATTAAATCACAGAAATTCCAATGTTTGAACAAACACTATTCGCATATGAGAGAAAATACTATGCACGTTTGAGAGGATATACATAGTGGCTGGGTAGATGCTGGTGAGAGGACTGGTGGAAGCACACATCTTGTGGGATGTCAGGCTGGATCTCTGATTTTTTATAATTCTGACCATCCTTTACATTCAGAACTTCCCGGACAGTTCCATCCTGTTTGTAATACTAGGTATGCAATTAATTCTAATGGTTAGGCCTTCTCCATCATGGGGCCCAATACTACACAGTACTCGAGAAGTTTTATTCCAGCTGTGGCCAAGTTGTGGAATGATCTTCCTAATCAGGTAGTTAAATCAGTAGAACTTCAAAAGTTCAAACTCGCAGACAATGTTTTTTTTTTTTTTTGTTGAACAGGCTTGCATAAGTCCTTTTATAATTTATAAATCAAATATCTGTTTTAATGTTGTTAATGTTTTTAAAATATTTTAGCTTAATTTTCATTACTTCTTATATCGTTTATTTATTTCCTTATTTCATTTCCACACTGAGCTATTTTTCCCTGTTGGAGCCCTTGGGCTTATAGCATCTTGCTTTTCAAACTACGGTTGTAGCTTAAGTAATAATAATGATAATAATAATGATAATAATAATATGCATTGCTAGGCCCTTTTAATCATCCTAATTCACTCTAGAAACTTTGAGTTCATTCCAGCAATGCACTTAATGTGTTCACATATCTGTGTGCACATGGTCTGGGCGGGTTCTCACGATGTCATGTTGCCAACTTGACGGTATGGAAGTAGGGCACTATCGTTGCTTGGTAAGGCAACTCTCTCAGCTAATTCGGCCCACCTCCTCTCGTAACATTAAAAAAAAGAGTAAACTTTTGTCTAGAGATTTTATGCCTTTTCCAACCGCATGGAAACATGATGCAATCCCTAGCGTTTGTCATACAGGATACCTCGTGTGTGTCATGCATACTTTTAACAAAATTACATAAGATTTCGTAACGAAAGTACATGAAATGAAAATTTAATACTTTAAAATGATGTAACTTTACATATACAGAATGGAATGAAGAAACAACTAAATGAATGACAACAGTCTTATGTAATTCACATATATATACTTAATCCTATGTGAGTGGAACTCACCTCACGAGCTGGCTATACATCTCCTAAATACACAAATGCAATACGTGAATAAAATAATCTACTCTCATGTAGATCAGCTTCGTAAGTATATATATATATATATATATATATATATATATATATATATATATATATATATATATATATATATATATATATATATTTATATATATATATATATATATATATATATATATATATGTGTGTGTATATATATATATAAATATATGGGTATATATACATATATATATATATATATATATATATATATATATATATATATATATATATATATATATGTATATATATATGTATATATAGATATATATATACATAAATACATATTTATATATATATAAATATAAATATATATATATATATATATATATATATATATATATATGTCCCGGTTTACGTCACAATTTCCCAACACAACTCCCCACCAACATTTCGCCATATTTAAAATCACTACTACACTAAATTTGTAACTACTAATCGGTGGTCACTAGCCATTCTCTGGGGAAAATCTTTCAGTTTCCCACCCCTCTCTTATAACTCTTAACTAAGTATAAGGTAGTCACATCTACACATTCTCTAACACTACATCTCCTCGAGGCCGAACTTTAATCCTGTAGCCACTTGCCCTTTGGGAAACACTGCGGTCCCAGCAACCAGGAATCATATAAATACATCAATATATTTCATATAAATCATATAAATACATCAATATATATATCCGCATGACGGATCGCACCTACCTCTCTCTGTTTGTTTTTAGGCTCCCAGAACAGTAGGTCATACGTATTGCTACACTT
>NC_090728.1:84785218-84805218 GCF_036898095.1 Palaemon carinicauda
CTCTCAAACATTTTTTGTTTATTCTATGAGAGTTTGATGGTCAATATACCTTTGAAAGAAATGTCGGATTGGTTTTCCGTAAAATGTGGCGTGAGGTCAGGATATCTGATGGCAATAACCTTCTTTATCCTGCAATGCTTTTACTTATTAGCTTATGTATTTGAGAGCCCAAACAATGAGTCAAATTCTGGATTCTGGAATGGATTTGGGCAATGTCAAGGTTTTAGACCAAAGCAAAAATCACTGAGTTTGCAATAACAAATTTTCATAAGGCTAATGTTTTAGAGCATAATTCTATATATTTGCAAAGGCGTGTTATAATGTTCATATCATAATTATTTCTAAGAAAACTATTGTAATGTGGCAACGTGTTGACAAAGAATTATTTTTTCCTGGTTGTTGAACTTATCTTTATTTTTTTTTTTTATATATCTTAGTTCTGCTCTCCTCAAACGTCGATATGAATTAAGAAACATCCACCAAATCACAAAGGCACATAGTCAAATAAGTTACAGCAAAAGCAAGGTCAATAATTACTTGTTTGAGTGTGGTCTGTTCGCTTTTTGAAGTTGGTCGACACAGGCCTATGAGACTGAATAACTTTCAGCGCCCTGATTTGAGATTGGTTCTTGACATACACTTGATCGTAGGACATATACCGAAGTCCTGAATGGGGACAATCTGCTTTTGTTTTTTTCACAAGGTTGAAAAAAAAAGACTCCGATTGGTAGACAAACGAAGAGACAAGAAGAATCAATAACAGACGAATTTCAAATAAAATATTGTATGTAGAAAAAAAGAGGTCTTGTTTGTGGTACTTGGACTCAGGGAAAAGATTTTACAAAAATACAATCATCAGTATTGGGATTGAAATGACTAAGTCCGGATTATCTGGAGATAGAGTCAAAGGGGTATTACATATATATATATATATATATATATATATATATATATATATATATATATATATATATATATATATGCATACTGTATATATATACATATATATATATATATATATATATATATATATATATATATATATATATATATATATATATATATATATACAGTATGTATATATATATACAGTATGTATATATATATATATATATATATATATATGTATATATATATACGAAGCTGGTCTAGCATAAGAGTAAATATTTTACCTATGTATTTTATTAGTGTATTTAAGAGATGTATAGCCAGCTCGTAAGGTGAGTTCCACTCACGTAGAATTGGGTAATGTATGTAAATTACATAAGACTTTCGTCATTTACTTAATTGTGTTTTCATTCAGTTTGTTATATGCAAATTTATGTTTTTTTAAAGAATTAACTTTTTATTTCACATACAGTAGTTTTGTTACGAAGTTTTATGTAAGGTTTAGATATGCTGTATGACACACGAGGTATGAGCATGAGGTATTACGTCATTTTTATGTCTCCATGTGGTTAGAAAAGACGTGAAAATTCTCGAGTTAGTTTTATCTTTTTTTTAAAGTTACGAGAGGAGGATGGGTGCAGTTAGCTAAGAGAGTTGCCTTGCCACGTACGTTGGTACCTGTCCTCAACTTGCCAAGTTGACAACTTTGGCGCTGTAGCCCTGCCCCCAAAGCTTCCAGACGATGTCTTGGAAAGTTTTAGATGAATTAAAGTGTTGACTTATTTCATTAATTGTCAAAATTAAATATTTTCATAAATTAATTCAAGTGAAACAAGTAATTGTATAATTTTTTAGAAATGTCTTTCTTTTGTCGTAGGCTAAGGTTTAGTTGAGATTTAATATTTCGAGTGATTTATTTTTTTTGTGTTAATTCTTTTGAATTGCTGTTAATTTTTATAGTATATGTTTATTTTTGTAAATTGTGTATTATTTTGATCACCTATACTTGGTGCAGTATTTTACTTATTATCCTTGACTAAGAACCGAAGAAAGAAGTTGGTTCAAGTAAAGTAATCACCGAGTTTTTGTTTTGAGTAATGTAAGAGACCTTATAGCTATTCAGTGTTCATATATATTTCCGTCGGGAGCTGCATATTATTCTCAGAGCTTGAGATATTTTCTTGTGTATATCAGATTTATGTAAAATAAAACAGGTGAGTTTTGGAGCTCGGGAATTTACATATTTCACTATTTGTAATATATATGTTTTGGTGCTCAGACCCGGAATCGAGCGAGTCTATTTATAATATTAGTGATAACAGGGCTGTGTTTTGATTAAAGCTTTGAACAGTTTAGTGTTGATAGGATTCTGTGTATTATTAGGAAATATTTTTGGAGAGGTATAATTTTTTTTCTAAAGTACAAGATGGCATAGTTGAATGTACAAGAGATTTGGGAAAACCCAATTATTCAGGAATTGTCGGAAGCTATTGTATCTAAAGCTCAGTGGTTCTCTATTTTAGTGGCATGTGGTGGCCATGCAACGAGTGGGATGATTAAAGCCCTAATCAAGTGTCTAGCCTTATAAGTGTTGATAAACTCAGGAAAGTTGTCTGAAGAAGATATTGTAGCAGCTTGTGAACTGTCGGAGAAGATGGAAGCAGAATATGTAGCGAAGCAAGTATCAGTTGACCTGGGAACTGAAGGAATAAAAGCAGAAAGGAATGTATATGCTGAGATTCGACAAATTGCAGGGGAAGAGAATTTGATTAAGTTGAAGATGATGGCAGAACGGGAAGAAAGAGAGAGAGAAGAGACAAGAGAAATTGCAAAACATGCAAGGGAAATCTAAGCAAGACGAGAAGAAAGAGAGAGGGAGAATGGGAAGAAAAAGAGAGAGAAGAGGCAAGAGAAATCGCAAAACATGTGAGGGAAATGGAAACCAGACAGGAAGAAAGAGAGAGAGAATAGGAAGAAAAAAAGAGAGACGAGGCGGGAGAAATTGAACGACATGCAAGGGAGTTAGAACTGTTGAATGCTCGTACAAGGTTGGCAACGCAGACAGAGATGACCCCTGCTATACACAATCCTATGTTTAATGTCACAAATGCACAAATGTTAATTCCAAAATTCACAGATGAAGCTCCCGACGAATTCTTCGATCCTTTTGAGACGGTCGCTTTGATGATGGAATGGCCAAAAGATAAATAGTCTTTGTTAGTGTAGAGCGTCCTTATTGGAAAAGCACGCAATGCATATCTTGCCTTGTAACAGGACCAGAGGAAGAAGTATCAAGAAGTTAGAATGAGCGTGCTGCAAATGTATCAGATGACCCCTGAACATTAAAATGAAAGATTCCAAAGTTTGCGGAAGGACAAGGAAATTACTTTTCTGGATTACGCTTTTAGGTACGACAATGTTTTAAGAGATGGATAGAGGCTGCCAAAATGAGAAATTGGTTGATTTACAAGAATTGATAGTGCTGGAAAAATATTTACAAGGAATTCCTGAACATATTCGAACGTACTTGAGAAAGAGAGAGGTGAAGAAACTTGATAAAGCCGCTTCACTGAGTGAAGATTATAATATTATCAGTCGTAAACCCTACTCGGGTATGAACTTTCAACCGTCGTTCCGACTAAGTGTCAAGTATTTGCCAAACCATGGAAACCAGTTAAGTGATAACTATGGAAACAGTTTCAATAGTTACAGTGGAAGTACCACTGGTACTGATCCAAAGCAGAATGTGATAGTCCCACAGCAACAATCGTCGAATCGTCCTCCTTCAGGTGTTATGAAAGATGTGCAGAAGATTGATATCGTCTGTTATATGTGTGGCCAGAAAGGCCATATTAGTAGGGAATTTTGGTCGAGCCAACTAAAAGCACTCGCCCAAGTGGTTATGGATAATTCAAATTCACAGAATACGAAGACGAAGAATCAAAGGGGGAAAGTTGACGTGGAAAATAAGCCAGTTAGCGTTTACACGATGAACAGGACAACCCCAAACAGCATTGATGCCTTTAAACCATACATTTATGAAGGTATGTTAGCTGCTCTAGATGGGAGCGAGCTGATCCCGGTCAAGATATTGCGCGACAAAGGATTTAATCATAGCGAGGTGACACGAGGGGTACACCCAATAGTGGAAAAGTCTCTCATAGGAGACTCGGTCATTTTGAAGGGAATAGGAGGAGAGGAAGTTACTCCTATTTGCTCTTTGAAATTGTCATGTGAGTTGGTGACAGGTCATTTTGATTTTGCGGTAAAGGATTCATTGGCTATCAAAGGAATGGAAGTCCTGCTGGGAAATGAAGTGGTGGAGTCCCGTTTATGCCTTGTCCCATTGTAACGGAGAAACCATTGAAGTATAGTCCTACGACTGAACTCGGGAAGGACTACTCATATCTGTTTCCTAGTTGTGTGACAACTAGGAGTATGATGAAGAAAGTGGCTGCAGAAGAAGACAGAGAAACTGAAGTAATGATGAACTTGGAGGATCTTTTTTATAGAAGAGGATTCTCTTGATGGTACGCAAGAGGAGAGCTCCCAAGAGAGCCCAAGAGAGCCTGAGAGAAGTGGAACGACAGATGGATGAACAGGAAGACAAGGAAGCAATGGACTTGAAATAAATAGAGAGCTCATCATTAGGAGTAAGACAAGTGAGTCGCAAAAACCTGATAAAATTGCAATGGAAGGTTACGGCGTTTAAAGAATTATTGTACTGTGTGGTGGATGAGATGGAGGTGCAGAATTCTTCCACCTGTTATTATTTTAAGGATGAATTGCTTATGAGGATGCATAGACCAGCAGATACCCCTGGAAATGCCAAACGGGGCATATACCGTCAGATACTAATTCCTGTACTGCTGAGACACATGGGAATAAGAAAGACGACGGAGAAGATTATGAAACACTTTTCCTGGCCTGACATGCATAAGGATGTGAGCCAGTTTTGCGGTACATGTCACGTTTGTCAGATGGCTGGAAAGCCTAAACCTAAAGAGTGCACCAAAAAAGATCCTTTACACCCGATTGAAGTACGAGGAGAACCCTTCAGCAAGGTAATGATCAATGTTGTGGGACCGTTACTGAGGGCAAAGAAAGGTCACGAATATATGTTAACTTTGATGTGTCCAGTGACGAGATACCCAGAAGCCAAACTGGGCAAGAACAACAGTGCCAAAATAATCACCGAGAAGTTACTAGATTTTTTTTCTATGTTTTGTATTCCAGAAATCATTCAGTGACCAAGGAACAAATTTCAGGTCTAAATTGGTCCAGGACGTGATGAAACTATTGGGTGTGAGATGACAGTTTTCTACTGTCTAACACCTGGAGACCCAAGGTACATTAGAGAGATTTCATCACACTCTAAAGAGTATGTTAACCAAGTGCTTCAACGAAACAGGAAATGAATGGGACATCGGACTACCATTGATGTTATTTGAGGTAAGCAATGCTTATCAAGAAAGCATGGGATGTAGCCCAAATGAAATGGTGTTCGGACGAGAAATAATAGGACCGATTAAAATGTTGGCCAAAAAATGGAAAGATCAAGAGGAAATGTATGTAGAATATGCCAAGAATTTGAGGAAAAGATCGGGGAGATATGAAAATTTTCCCCAAAAAATTTGAGAACGAGTCAAGGAAAAATGAAGGAAAGGTTTGATATGAAAAGTAAGAACAGGCAGTTTGCACTAGGACAACAGGTGTTGGTTTTCTTACCGAAAAGGAGATTCCCACTCACCAACAAGTTCCAAGGACCATTCCGGATTTTGATGAAGATCAGTGACCGGACCTATGTTATAGAAACCCAAGGAAGAAGGAAAAGTCAAAGGAAAGTACACAATAACCTACTGAAACCAAACTTGAGTGAAAATGAGTCCGAAGCTTCACAGGTGTGTGGAGCAAACCATTCCATCCACGGAAGACGACGACAGAAATGAGGTAGGGGCGGTAAGCAAAGTGAATAATTTGTCTATCATTCGGAACTTAGAAGAGAAATTAACTCATTTGAACAAGGAGCAGCAAGAAGAATTAAGATGATTTATTAAAAGTTTCCCTGAAATTGTCTCGGACGTTCCAAAGCAAACCAACTTGGTGAGGCATGAGATGCACCTCAAAACCATAGAAAGAGTAATCCAAGTCCTTATTGACTGTTGCCATATCACTGAGAAGTCATGAGAAAACATGTGAACTCTTTGTTACAAAATGGATTAGCCGAACAAAGTTCTAGCCCTTACAGTTCTCGATGCTTGCTCATGAAAAAACCAGACGGATCTTTCAGGATGTATATGGACTACCAAAAGTTTAATTTGATCAGTATGGCTGATAATTATCCATTGCCGCTCACAGACCAATTACTCGACAACACCGGACAAGCGAGGTTCATCTCTAAGATCAATTTGTTAATAGGCTATTATCAAATTCCTTTGGACGCCAACGCAAAATGTTATCAGCTTTTATAACCCCGTTTGGGTTATATCAATACACAGTCATGACATTTGGTCTAATGAACGCATCCGCTACCTTTCAACGAGTGATGGATACCCTTCTAGGATCAATTGAAGGAGTAGGCGTATATCTCGACGATATTGTGATACATTCATTGACCTGGGAAGAACAGCTCTGAATCCTATTCCGGGAGAAGCTGTTTAAAAAGCTTTGAGGAGCATGCCTGATAATTAGCCTGGAGAAGAGCGAATTTGGAGAGGCAACATTTTGGTACTGTGGATTTGAAGTCAGAAGAGGACAAATCACCCCAGTAGCCGTTAACGTCAAAGGAATAAGGAAAACTTCAGCACCCACAACAAGGAAACTATTACAACGATTTTTAGGGATGGCAGGATTCTACATATGGTTTTGTCCGAATTTTTCAGCTGTAGTCGCTACATTGACTCATTTGACTAGCTCCTCGAAAAATTTTGCATGGACCAGCGAGTGCCAGGAATCCTTCGACAAGATAAAGGACATATTAACTTTGAAACCGATACTGTAAGCACCAGATTTCAACAAGAAATTCCTTATGCAAGTGGATGCATCAGATAATGCTCTTAGAGCTGTCTTATTGCAAGAAGAAAAGGAAGGAATTCTTCACCCTGTTTGTTTTATGTCATCAAAGCTGAAGAAGCATCAACGAGCTTACTTGACAGTTGAAAAGGAACTACAAGCACTAACCACAGCGATAAAAAAAGTTTGAAGTTTATGTGAATAGGCCACTGAATGAAGAAATTACAGTTTACTCGGATCACTATCCCGTAGTTTTTGTTAATAAACTGAAGAATAATAATCAAAGGTAAACTAGGTGGTCATTAGTTTGCAACCACATTGTATTAATGTAAAGCATATATCAGGTAAAGTTACAGATTATCTATCTCAGGCTGAATCATTGGATTCAGGCCCAGAATATATAATCATTTTTTTGGGGGGAGCTATCTTAGTAAGCTGGTCTAACCTAATAGTAAATACTTTATTCATGCATTTTATTTGTGGATTTAGGAGATGTATAGCCAGCTTGTAAGGTGAGTTTCACTCACATAGAATTATGTAAGGTATGTAAATTACATAAAACTTTCGTCATTCATTTAATTGTCTTTTCATTCAGTTTCGCATAAGTAAATCTACGTTATTTTAAAGAATTAACTTTTCATTTCACATAGTTTTGTTACAAAGTCTTATGTAATCTTAAAGTATTCTGTGTGACACACAAGGCATCAGCATGAGAGATTGTCATTTTCATGTTTTCACGGAGTTAGAAAAAACATGAAATTTCTTGAGTTAGTTTTATCTTTTTCTTTAAGTTACGAGAGGAGGGTGGGTGGAGTTAGCTGAGGGAGAGTTGCCTCGCCACGTACGTTGGTACCTGTCCTCGACTTGACAAGTTGGCAACTTTGGCGCTGTAGCCCTGCCCCCCAAGCTTTCAGACAATATCCTGAAAAGCTCTAGGTAAATTTATCTAATATATATAGAGCCTAGCAATGCTTAAGCAGCAGAAGAGATTCAGCCTATCCCTTTGAAAGAGCCAATGTTCGCCAGGCTTCTCTCCTCTAAAGTGTGTAAATTGTTTTCCTCTCAAACGTGAATAAGTGATTTCTATCCAACGTATAACATGTATAGTGTTGTTCAAACATTGGTGATATTATTGTGTGATTAGTTAAAAGTGTAGTGTGTTAACATAAGTACATTTATTATATAAATTTTTGTAACTGGCCATGTGAGATTTAGGTTAAACAGTAAAGTGCATAAAATTTTTGTTTAACCTTTGTGTAACCTTGTGTCAACCAAAAGACGTAAGTATAACAGTTGTTGTATATATATGTAAATTTCTTTATTGGTTTATTCATTAGGATGTTGAAGTGTTAACTTTTTACATCAATTGTCAATATTAAATATTTTCATAAATTAATTCCACTGAAACAAGTGATTGCATAATTTTTTCAAAGTGTGTTTCTTTTGTCTTAGTCTAAGGTTTAGTTCAGATTTAATAATTCGAGTGATTAATTTCTTGGTGTTAATTCTTTTGAATTGCTGTTAATTTTTATAGAATATGATTATTTTTGTGAAGTGTGTATTATTTTGATCACCAATACTCCATGCAGTACTTTGCTCGCAATCCCTGACCAAGAACCGAAGTAAGAGGTTAGTTTTAGAATAGCTCAAGTAAAGTAATCACCTAGTTTTTGTTTTGAGTAACGCAAGAGACCTTACAGATATTCAGTGTTCATATATAGTGCCATATGGGAGTTGCATATTATTCTCAGAGCTTGAGATATTTTCTCCTGTGTATCAAATGTATGTAAAATAAAACAGGTGAGTTTTGGAGCTCCGGAATTTACATAATTTGCTGGTCGTAATATATATATATATATATATATATATATATATATATATATATATATATATATATACATTAACACTAAGTTTTTTCTACTTTTCACCTATAATCTTGCATTTACTCTACTCACTCCCTGATATTTGCATATTAAATCTCTTCCGTTCCAATACTTCTTCTATCCAGTATTAAAAAGGTCTCCATAACATCCTTCCTTCTTCCTTACTCTTTCGTATTATATTCTGTTTCCACCAACCTCCTTATCTCAATTCCCTCCATAAGACTCTGCCATCTCGAAGCGGATAGTTTACAATCAACATCAACACTCCTGTTCTACACAGAAGAATTGGAAGTTTGACATACCCAATTTTGCATGCATCTTTAACAATATGCTCTTAGGATAGCCTACATTGTGAATTGTTTTCTGACACTAAATCAGACTTCCACCGCCAATCACAAAAAGTTTACCATCAGCAAATTTGCAAATATGCCAGCAGCAAATGCAGGGCATCCCGGAGGCTTGCTGCATATTTAAATTATTTAGCTTAAACCCTTTCATTATGCTGCTCATATAAGTTAAGCTCAATAATTATATATTATGTATATAAAGAGAAAGTTGTAATCGAGCTTTGCTCGAAAGAAAGTAGTTCAGCTGAATTTAACGAAATTTCATAAAAAACACTTCATTTCTATTTACCCCATCGTTATGTCATAGCATGAAACATGCATCCTGTAATAGCTACTATTGACACCGTTTTTGTATTCTAAATGCATAAAATTGTTAAGCAAACAAAAGAAAATGGGCTTAGGTGTATTTTGAAGGAAACTCAAAGCTGGGTCAGTTGAAGTGTATGATCTAGTCTATAGCATACCACGAGGTTCAAGAACATTGGTTATATGGCCATCACTTGTCGTAAGACAATTATATGTGACTCCTGAGATGAACGAGCCTTACATGCTCCTGTCAAGCCAAATATCAAGATAGTTTACAGATAATGTAATACTAATTGCATTTTTCCATTTAGCCAAATGTTCTGTGGTATCATTTATGGACTGAATTAGATAGTATTTATAAATTTGTGCTATATAGCTTGGCACTGGGACCTGTGAAACCATTCAGCACCCAAGAGCAACAGGGAGAAACCCAACAGTTGTATCATGAAGTAAAAGTTGGAAGAGGTTAGACGTCAACAATGATTAAATGAAGTGGGAATGCAGGTAAAATAAGATGATATAAAGCAAATGCAGATAATGAGCCAAAGGCCAGAGGGACACTGCAGACACCAGTAGGTAATGCCTGCAGTACAGTGCACTGCGTGAAATACCCTGATGAGACAACCCTACTACGGGAGTATCATGCATGACTCTTATTACTTACTGAATTTATGCTTTTGCCGTCTCTGAAAAGGTGCCTTGTTATTAAAGATATGATTTCAGCAAGAATATTCATTTTAAATTAGAATTACTCACTGAAATACTGCAGAGGTCAGCCTACTCTCCATCTATACGATTACTCATCATTTACTTTTCTTGATGACCAGCTCAACCTAATTTTTTTTTTGGGGGGGGGGGATATTAATTAATCATAGCTAACATCTTGTGCTAGAAATCTCGATATCTTTTCAAATCTATTCTCCCTTGATAGATAAAGTCATATATATTTTCCAACACGCATGAAGTATGATAGTACTACTATTATAAACAATCATACTATACTATTACTCAGAATAATAATATTATTAGCATTATCGTTATTATTACCTTAATGACGATGTGCATTTACTGATAACTATTTACTTCCTCTTCTTGTCATGTATGTTATGTACTGGCTATAAACCCAATCGAAAAACATTAGATATGACCCAGATCTTCGATTTGGGTAATGACTATGACATGATGCTGTTGACTTCGTACCAAAAAGGAAATTTTATAATGTTTTTATATTGTCAGGTATTTCATGATTTACTACGATGTTAAATGTACTGTTGGTCATCTCCGACACAGTTTTTGTATCTCTCCCTTTATTAAATTCTTATTTTTATAATTACAAAGAAAATGGAACCTTAGTGACACTGATTGAATTTACTGTATTTACCCATTTCCTTCTCTTTCTTAATGGGAATTGATGATGATAATGGTAGGGGTATGGACTTCAACAATTCAAAATAATCTCTTGTATTCTGTTTTTTCTTGGCAGAGGTTTTCTTTATACAAATGAGGGGACCGGTATGGTATAACCTTACAATTATTTTTCAGATCCGCGAATACAGCAGCCATGATGTCGGCAGATGTTGTGTTTCCAGGAAAGCGTCGGGATCTCGTACTTGGGTTGCCTTCGTAGGCGATTCTTCCATGAGATTGAAAGTTCACGAGTTCATCAGCTTGCTGCCGCCTGAGCTGAGCTACACTTACTTCCTGGGAGACAAATCAGTAAGGGTCCCCATGTCACCTGATAGTAAACAGTTCACCGAATTGGAAATTTGGCACTTTATTTACTTAGTCATTCGGTGTTTTTATACTAGAATATTAAGTAATTAGTTACACTGCAAGAAATGATAGAGGAAATTTCTTGAGGAAAATTATTGATGTTGCCTTTTAGTGAAAGAAAATCTCAGATTGCTCAAAGATTTATTTGTGTCTTCACGGAAAGCCAATCATAAAGTTCTTACCATTCAAAACTTCCTGGTTCATAACAGAATGTCTTAGGTTTTAGGGAGATATTATTGTGCATCAGATCTAAGTCTTTCATAAATAGATAGAAATGCCCCAGAAGTTTCCTGGAATACAAAAAACATCACCCCTATCAGATGATATATAGCACATGCACAAAAACATGTATAAGAATATATACATACACACGCACACACACAGATATATATATATATATATATATATATATATATATATATATATATATATATATATATATATATATATATATATATATAATCTTACGAAGCTGGTCTAGTGTAGAGTAAATCATTTATTAATGTATTATACTTATATATTTAATTTGGGTATTTGAGCTGAATAGCCAACTCCAAAGGTGAGTTCCTCTCATGTAGAAATAAGTTTTGTATGTAAATTACGCAAAACTTTCGTCGTTAATTTCATTGTATTCTTCATTCAAGTCAATGTATGTATTTTTAAGATTTTAACTTTTTATTTCACGTATTTTGTTACAAAATCTTATGTAAACTGCTTAAGAGTGCTATATGATCAATGCGAGATATGAACGTGGGCTTATGTAAATCTTTTTTATATTTGCGTCATGTTTGTGAGAAAATGCGCAATTCTTATATTTGCCACGGGTTTTGGAAGATTCTCCAAAACCCCAGTGTTAGATTTTATCTTTTTTTTATTTCCGAGAACGGTGGGTGGGCATAGCAGCTGAGAGAGAGAGTTGCTCTGTTGCGAGGTTGAGTCTCCTGTTCGATATGTTATAGTTGATAACTGTGGCGTCACTAAAAGTTATTCTAGAAGTTACTAAATTATTATATAAGTGGCCCCAGGGCTGCATAGCAGCAGAAGAGAAACAGCTGTCCTGTGAAAGAGCCAAAAGTACATCCTCTCTCTCAAAGTACTATCAAAGTACCTATAGTGTGTCCTCTCTAAGGTGATTTTGTGTCCCAACGTAAATCGTGTATTGAAATGTTACGGAAGACGTGTAAAATGTAATTTCAAGTGAAACAAGGGATTGTATAATTTTCATATGTATTTATTTCTTTTGTCTTGGTCTAGGGCTTTATGCAGATTTAATATTTCAAGTCAAGTGATTATATAATTTTCAGAGTGTAATTATTTCTTTTGTCTTAGCCTAAGGTTTATTCAGATTTAATATTTCGAGTCAAGTGATCATATAATTTTCAGAGCGTAACATTTTTGTCTTAATCTAAGTTTTGTTCAGACTTGATATTTCGAATGATTAAAATTTTCAATGTAAATTCTTTCAAATTGTTGTAATTTTTAAAGAATATCTTTATTTTTGTAAAAAGTGTATTATTCAAATAACCAGTATTTTCACAGTACGCTCTCATATCCCAGTTAAAGAATCTTAGTAAGAAGCGGTTTGAATAGTTCTTAATAGTAATTACCCAGTGTTGTTTTAAGTGTACTTAAGAGACCTTTGCATATTCAGTTTTTTTTATTTATATATTGCTGCCTGGGAGTTATATAACTGTCTCAGAGCTAGGGTATTAATATTTTCATAAAGTGTAACAGAATTAATGTAAAAACAATCAGGTGAGATGGGAACTTGAGAGCTTGTGTGGCTTGCCAGCTGTAATATATATGATATTATATTTTCGTTCCCAGACATGGGACCATAGTATGCTACTTTTTTAGTGCCCAGACCCTTGTGATTGCGGGAGTCTGTTTTGAATATTGGTGATAAAGAATGCTGTGTTTTGATGAAAGGTTGGAACAATATAAGTTGATAGGATTCTGTGTATTATTAGGATATATTTTTTTGGAGAGGTGTAGAATTATTTTTTAAAGTACAAGATGGCATAGTTTAATATTCAAGAGTTTTTGAATAACCCAAATGTTCAGGAATTGTCAGAAGATAAAGTAATTAAAGCTCAGTGACTCTATTTTAATGGCATGTGGTGGCCATGCAACAAGTGGAATGATTAGAGCCCAAATCAAGTATCTAGTCATAGAAGCGTTGATAAACTCATGGAAATTGTCAGAAGATATTATAGCAGCTCTTGAACTGTTGGAGGAGGCTGAAGAAGAATTTGTAGTGAAGCAAGAACCAGTTGACCCACAAACTGAAGGCATGAAAGCAGAAAGGGATGTTGAGGCTGAGATTCGACGAATTGCAGCGGGAGAAAATTTGATTAAGTTGAAGATGAGGGCAAGAGAGAGAGAAATGGAAGCAAGACGAGAAGAAGAAGAGAGAGAAGAAGCACGACGTGTGAAGAAAATGGAAGCAAGACGGGAAGAAGAAGCCAGAGAGATCGAAAGACACGCATGAGAAATGGAAGGGAGAGAAATTGCAAGACAAGAAGAAAAAGAGAGAAGACAATAAGAAAAAGAGATGGATGAGGCAAGACATAGAAGGGAGTTGGAGCTGTTGAATACTTGTGCAAAGTCGGCAACGGAGAGGTGACCCCTGCTATGCACGATCCAGTGTCTAATGAGATGAATGCCCAGAGGTTAATTCCAAGGTTCACAGAAAAGCCTCCTGATGAATTCTTCGATCATTTTGAAATGGTCGCATCGACAATGCAATGGCCCGAAGATAAATGGTCTGTGTTATTTCAGAGTTTGCTCTTTGGGAAAGGATGCAGTGCTTACCTGTCCTTATCTCAGGACCAGAGGAAGGAGTATCAAGAAGTGAAGAGGAGCGTGTAGCAAGTGTATCAGATGACCCGTGAATATTATAATGAAAGGTTCCGAAGTTTAAGGAAGGACAAGAAAATGACTTTCCTGGATTATGCTTATAAGGCGCGATGATGTTTTAAGAGTTGAACAGAGCCTGCTAACGTGAGGGAGATGGCTGATTTAGAAGAACTGATTGTACTAGAACAATATTCATGAGGAATTCCTGAATATACTCGAAAGTACTTGAGAGAGAGAGAGAGGGGGGTGAAGAAACATGAAAAAGCCACTTCGTTGAGTGGAAACTATAATATTATCAGTCGTAAACCCTCCTCGGGTATGAAGTTTCAACCATCATTCCAAACAAGTGTCAAGTATTCGCCGAACCATGGAAACCAGTTCTGTAATAACTATGTGAACAAGTTCAATAGTTACAGCGGAAGTATCACTGGTACTGTTCCTAGGCAGAATGTGAGAGTACCACAGCAACAATCTTCGAATCATCCTTCTTCAAGTATTGTGAAAGACGTTCAGAAGGTTAGTAATGTCTGTTTTAAGCGTGACAAGAGAGGCCATATCAGTAAGGAATGTTAGTCGAATCAACCATAGGCAGTCGCCCAAGTGGTTAAGGATAATTCGACTTCACAAAATGCAAAGACAAAGAAACACTCGGGAAAGAAAGAATAAAATAAACCAGCTAATGTTTACACTACCAATAGGACAAATCTGAACTGTGTGGATGCCTTTAAGCCATATATTTATGAAGGTATGGTAGTATCAATAGACATGAGTGAGCGAACCCCTTCCAAGATATTGCACTAGTTGGTGGAACAGTCTCTCACAGGAGACTTGGTTATTTTGAAGGGAATAGAAGGTGAAGAGGTTACCTCTATTTGCTGTTTGAAACTGTCATGCAAGTTGGTGACAGGAAATTTTGACTTTCCTGTAAAGGATTCATTGGCTGTCGAAGGAGTAGATGACCTGCTGGGTAATGAGGTTGGTGGGGCGCCGTTTGTGCCTTGTCCCATTGTAATAGAGAAACCTTTGAAGTATAGTCCTACGACTGAACTCGAGAAGGACTACCCGTATCTGTTTCCTAGTTTTGTGATGACTAGGAGTATGAAGAAGAAGTGGCTGCTGCAGAAGAAAAAGAAATCGAAGGAGCGATGAACTTTGAGGATTTGTTGCCCGAAGAGAACTCCTGAGTAAGCCCGAGCGAAGAGGAACGACAGATGAGTGGACAAAAAGACAAAGAAGAAATGGACCTGGAAGAAATAGAAAACCCAGTGTTAGAAGTATGGTAAGTGAGTAGGAAAAGGCTGACAGGATTACAAATGAAGGATGCAACGTTAGCAGAGTTATTGTACCCTGTGGTGGATGAGACGGAGGCACAGCAGTCTACAACCTGTTATTATCAGAAGGATGGGATGCTTATGAGGAAGCATAGACCCACCGATATCCCTGGGAATGAAGAATGGGTAATATACCGTCAGATATTGATTCCCGCACCGTTGAGAAGACAGGCGATCGCCGTAGCACACGAGATGGGACATGGGGATAAGAAAGACGATGGAGAAGATTATGAAACACTTTTTCTGGCCTGGCATGCATAAGAACGTGAGCCAGTTTTGCTGTGCATGTCATGTATGTCAGATGGCTGGAAAGCCAAATGAGTACATTAAGAAAGCCTCCGTACATCTGATAGAAGTGAGAGGAGAACCCTTCAGGAAAGTAATGATCGACATTGTGGGACGAAAGAAAGGACCCGAATATATGTTAATCTTGATGTGTCCAGTGACGATATACCAAGAAGCCATACCCGTCAGGAACATTAGTGCCAAAATAATCAACGAGAAGTTACTAGACTTTTTTACTAAGTTTGGTATTCCAGAAATCGTTCAAAGTGACCAAGGAAAGAATTTCACGTGAAAACTGTTTAAGGACGTAATGAAACTGTTGGATGTGAAACAACAACTATAAGCTGCTTATCATCCGGAGACCCAAGGTGCATTAGAGAGGTTTCATCAAACTTTGAAAAGTATGTTATCAAAGTTCTGCAACAAAACGGGGAATAAATGGGATATCGGACTACAGGTGATATTATTTGAGGTAAGTAATGATTATTAAGAAAGCATGGGATGTAGCCCGAAAGAAATGGTATTTGGACGAGAAGTACGAGGACCGATCCAAATGTTAGCAGAAAGATGGAAGGACCGAGTGAAAATGGATGGAATATGTAAAGAATCTGAGGAAAAGGATCGTCGAGATAAGGAATTTTTCCCTAGAAAACCTTAAGACGAATCAAGAAAAAAGGAAGAAAAGGTTTGTTAGGAAAAGTAGTTGTGGCGGGATGTTGCAAGAACAAGCCGCACACCCTGAATCACACCTACTGACAATTGTCCCACAACACAAACTTTCTCCTTACTTTATCAACTGGACTCTTGGACAGAAGAAAAATTTAAACAAAACATATCCTTAAAACTATATTTCTTAATATTAAAACAATCACTAAAAAATCCCCAATTATATACCATAACCAAAAATAATCACAACTTAGTACTACAATCTTAACCTACTGGAATTGGAAAACACAAAACTTAAAACTAAAATTTCACTTCAACCACAATCTAAACGTAATTATCATATATGATTGGGAGTGGACACTTTCGTCCACACAAGGGCCAACATTCTTTAATAGCCCAATATTACAAATCTGCATGAACTGGAACACTATCAAATATCAATACACAATTGCACTAATCATCATCATAGTCATCACCATCATCATCATCATCATCAATACGCCAAACCAATTCCTTCAACCGGGCGGGATCATTACAGCATCTATTTCATCAAGATCCACAGAGCAATCCAATCAGGTCCTTAAACAATTTAGGTCATCAATAATTCATTCCAAATCTGAGCAGTCGTATCAAATTCCTTAAACAAGCCAGGTCGTCAACAATCAAATTCACATAGATTTCTCCCCAAAGGAGGAATCACGGCTTAGAATATAAACCAATCACTTCCATGCTGGTAAGAAAAAGAAATATAATCCAGCATTTACACACGCAACTGCCTTAAGCTGCAGTCAAATAAAAAAAGCATTCGCTCCGAAACATTTACTTCTCTCCTAACCTAGCTAAAAGTAAACAAACAACCTCATTTAAACCAACAGTCTTTCTCACCACAAACGATCGATACACTAACTACTTTCGCTCGCTAACACAATCTCTCTCTCTCTCTCTCTCTCTCTCTCTCTCTCTCTCTCTCTCTCTCTCTCTCTCTCTCTGGATTTGGCAAAAGAAAAAAAGAAAAAGAAAACAAAAATTAATCCTCCACATAGTAAGGACAGACAGCTTTCGGTAGGATAACAGGTATTGTTTTTCTTTCTGATAAAGAGATTCCCACTCACCAACAAGTTCCAAGGACCATTCAAGATTTTGGAGAAGATCAGTGACCTGACCTACGTTATCGAAACCCTAAGAAGAAATAATAGTCAGAGAGGCTGCCAAATTGAGACAGATGGCTGATTTAGAAGAACTGGTAGTGATGAAACAATATTTACAAGGAATTCCTGAACATATTTGAACGTACTTGAGAGAGTGGTGAAGAAACTTGATAGAGCCGCTTCGCTGAGAGAAGATTATAATATTATCCGTCATAAACCCTCCTCGGGTATGAAGTTTCAATTTGTGAAAGACGTGCAGAAGATTAATATAGTTTGCTATAAGTGTGGCAAAAAAGGCCATATCACTAAGGAATGTTGGTCGAACCAATCGATAGCAGTCGCCCAAGTGGTTAAGGATAATTCAACTCCACAGAATACGAAGGGGAAGAATCAAACGGGAAAGGTCAGCGGGGAAAATAAACCAAGTAATGTTTACATGACGAATAGGACAACCCCAAAAAGTGTGGATGCCTTTAAACAGTGTATTTATGAACGTGTGTCAGCTGCTCTGGATAGGAGCAACACGGGATATAATCATAGTGAGGTGACGCGAGGCGTACACCCGATGGTGGAACAGTCTATCACAGGAGATTTGGTCATTTTGATGGTAATAGGAGGTGAGGAAGTTACTCCTATTTGCTGTTTGAAACTGTCATGGGAATTGGTGGCAGGCGATTTTGATTTTGCGGTAAAGGATTCATTGGCTGTCGAAGCAGTAGAAGTCCTACTGGAAATGAGGTTGGTGGAGCGTCGTTTGTACCTTGTCCCATCATAACGGCAAAACCACTGAAGTATAGTCCTATGACTGAATTCGAGAAGGACTACATGTATCTGTTTCCTAGTTGTGTGATGACTAGGAGTATGACGAAGAAAGTGGCTGCAGAAAAAGACAGAGAAACCGAAGGAGTGATGAACTTGGAAGTTTGTTCATGGAAGAAGAGGTTTCCCATGATAGTACGCAAGAGGAAAGCTCCGGAGAGACCCCGAGGAACGCAATGCCTATCAAGAAAGCAGGGAATGTAGCCTGAATCAAATGGTGTTCGAACGAAAACTAAGAGGACCCATTAAAATGTTAGCAGAAAAATGGAAAGATTAAGAGGAAACAGATGAATATTATGTCAAGAACTTTGAGGAAAAGGATTGGCGAGATAAGAAAGTTTTCCGCGCGTAAATCTGAAAATGAGCCAAGGAAAAATGAAGAAAAGGTTTGATAGGAAAAGTAAGAACAGACAGTTTGTGGTAGGACAACAGGTGTTGGTTTACATACCAATAAGGAGATTCCCTCTCACCAACAAGTTCCAAGAACCATTCCAGATTTTCGAGAAGAACAGTGACCTGACCTACGTTACTGAAACACCAGGAAGAAGAAGTCAAAGGAAGGTGCACATTAACTTATTGAAACCGATACTGCAAGCACCGGATTTCAACAAGAAATTTCTTATCCAAGTGGATGCGTAGGACAATGGAATTGGAGCACTCCTATTGCAAGAAGGCAAGGAAGGAATTCTTCACCCCGTTTGTTTTGTTGTTGTTGAAGCTGAAGATGCATCAATGAGCCGACTCGACAGTTAAAAAAGAACTGCTATCACTAATCACAGAGATAACGAAGTTTGAAGTTTATTTCAATAGACCACAGAATGAAGTAATTGCTGTTTACTCATGTAACAATCCTTTAACTTTTGTTAAAAAATGGAAAAATAATCAAAGGCTAACTAGATGGTCGTTATATTTGCAACCATATTGTATTATTGTAAATCATATATCTGGTAAAGATGACATGACTGCAGATTATTTTTCTTAGGCTGAATCAGTGGATTCAAGCCAGCAATAAATGATATTTTTGGGTGGAGCTATCTTACAAAGCTGGTCTAACATGAGAGTAGATTATTTTATTCAGGTATTTCACTCGTGTATTTACGAGATATATAGCCAGCTCGTAAGGTGAGTTTCACACAAGCAGGATTAAGCAAATATATGTAAATTACATAAGACTGTCGTCATTCATTTAGTAGTATTTCCATTCAGTTCTGTATAAATAAATTTACATTATTTTAAAGAATTAATTTTTTTTTCATGTAGTTTTGTTACGATGTCCTATGTAATCTTGTTAAAAGTTATGCTGTATAACAAACGCTAGGGATTTCATCATATTTCCACATGGTTGGAAGTTGCATGAAGATTCTAGACGAAAAATTATTCTTTTTCTTGTTATTGTGAGAGGAGGTGGGTGAAGTTAGCTGACATAGTTGCTTCGTCGGGCGACGATGGAACCATACTTCAAATCTGCCAAATTGGCAACCTGACATCGTCAGAGGCCGTCGGGACCATCCCCCACGCTACGAGAAGGCTGGACTGGAAGATTCCAGAATGAATTAGGATGATATATAAGGGGCTAGCAATGCTTAGGAACTAGAGATCAGCCTGACATTCCACAAGACCTGTGCTTCCGAAAGTCCTCTCTACACCATTTACCTAGCCACTACGTATTTCCTCTCCAATGTG
>NC_090728.1:84807718-84820218 GCF_036898095.1 Palaemon carinicauda
AAAAACAGAAAATGGACATGGAGAAGCCCAAATGGAGAACCAAAAAAATCAAATCGATTTTATTTCCGTTGAAAAAGTCAATTTAGTTGAAGATGTAAGTGTTAAACACGTTAAAGTCAAGCAACCATAGAATGGTGAGAAGACAATTTTCTCTATCCCTAAGGAAAGGAGAAATCTAATTGTAAGAAAGAAAATAAACTCGCATGTAATCAGAGAAAAATCTGATGATTTTAGTTTAGCAATGCAAAATCGATATTTCCAGAAATATGATGAAATAGAAGCAAGTAAAGAAGATATTAACAGTAATTTAACAAAACGTTTATTGGAAACAGTACAAAAGATCAGTGGAAAAGTTCCTATACAAGATCAAGGAAACTATCAGGAAACACAAAAAAACCTAATAAAGATAAGATTCGAGATGAGGGTAAAATCCAAGAGAGATGAAATAGAATTAGCATAACCATCCAAGACAAGAAACAAACTAAAGACCCGAGATACTTGTAAAAACAATCGAACCAAAATTGAAGAAACGTTGTAGAAAGGAAGGAGCATCAAATTGATGAAGAGAAGACTTGGAACAGGGACCCAACAGATGTTTGATTTAAAGGATGAAAATGGATGACTTATCAACAAAAGAGATGGAGCGGTATAAATTGCAGAGGATTCCTCTACAATGTCATATAACAGTGATATAAGAAATAACTTTGCCAATAGAAAAAATGAAACACTTGACCCAGTACCAAACATAACATTTTAAAGAGGCAATGAAGCAGAAGATGCCCTAACAATTGATTTAATAATAGATGGAGGAGATTTCATAATATCAAAACTGGCTAAACTTTTCACAAAATGTCTGCAAGAATGGACTATACCTACAGCTTAGAAACACTTTATCATCATACAAATTCACAAAAAGGGAGACAGAAAACTTAAAAAATCATCCAACAATAAGTTTACTCTCAGTAACATATCATGTATACAAAGATCACATTAGGCTGGATAAAAAGACAACTAGACTTTAATTAACCAAGAGACCAGGCAGGCTTTGGAAGTGTGTATTCAGCAACTGGCCATATACATGTAATTAATCAGCTAATGGAAATATCGACGGAATATGACAAGCCACTTTGTATGCCATTTATATATATAAGAAAACTTTTGATTTTGTCAAAACCTCAGCAGTAATGAAAGACATTCGGAACAAGCATTAGATGAATCTTATGTTAGATCACTTGTAGATATCTATGCGGGAAGTACAGCAATCATAAAACTACATAAAGATACTGAGAAAAGAGTGATTGACTCTATACGTGTATAGTGTAGTTTTACGAAAGCACATGGTAAGGCCAATGTTGATCCCCTACCTTAATTATGTATATATATATATATATATATATATATATATATATATATATATATATATATATATATATATATATATATATATATTATATATATATATATATATATATATATATATATATATATATATATATATTATATATATATATATATATATACAATTGCTTGCAAGTGTGTGTGTCTATATTAGTTGTAAGATTAACACAAAGAGGCTTTATTCTTGTTACTATTTCATTGATGGGTGTGTTTTTTTTTTATTTCTTGAAATGCGTATTTAAAAAAGACTGTAGTTTTATATGAAGTTTATAGGTCTTATTTTTACATTTTTATTGCAACAGGTAACAAATGAATCATTCATTGAAGCTTTAGTCCATCATAAATATCGACCGTCGACGTTTGATGTGATTGGCTGGATTCCCCCCTCAGATGATTCAATATATACAAAGCATCTCAACACAAATGCGCAAAATTTTCATAATAGCAAAGAAAAGATAACTCAGACTAAGAATCTCGTGAACTCTATGAATTTTAAAGATTCAATTCACACTACGGTGTCGGTTGACATTAACGATGAAGTCAAGAGAGAAAAGTCGGAAATAGAGACAGGGAATTCTGAAATACGAGAAGCTGGAATGAAGGACGTTGAATACTCCGACACTGATATTTCTGAAGACCAAGTGCCCAGTGATACGTACCAATTCCGATTAAGTTTTGTCTGGGCTCCGGAGGGATCAGAAAAAGGTCATCCGTTCAACAGAAGGGGGGAAAAAGTCAAAAAGATTCATGAGTGGATCGATACTGACGCTGTCCCAGACATAATTGTCATAGGTTTGTATCTACAATGGAATGCCTGCTATATATCACTTGTGCTTGTGTGCTGACACAATCAACATATCTAGCATTAGCATATAAATATGCATGTACTTGTGCTCGTCTATATTCAAGAAGATAGAAAAACATTTGCTTCATGTTTGCTTATAGTCTACTCTATAGTAAATGTAATTCAATTAGAAAGAAACATTCAACAGTACAGCTTCGATCCGTAGCGGATTTTTTTTTTTTTTTTTTTTTGTTTATTCCATCAGGTTATGGCAAGTGGCCTTTCCTCCTTAGAGAATTTGAAGACGAGCTAGTTCCTTTCACAGAACTTGATTACTTCAGTCGTCCACTTGTGGATGTGGTTCAGAAACTCGCTTCTAGAACTCTTGTTCTGCTGTGGTCGCAGAGCAGGTGAGTATTGCATTAAGGTATTACATAAAGACAATCTGTTCTAAATATATATCCCACAACATTCTTTCATTAGACTTCTTGATCTGCTGTAAATAGTGCCGTTTAAGTCAATTTGATTTGAAGAAAAATGAAGGTAGTAGATTGGCCAGGGCACCAGCTGCCCGTTGAGATACTATCGCTGGAGAGTTATAGGGTTCTTTGACTGGCCAGACAGTACTACATTGGATCCTTCTCTCTGGTTACAGTTCTTTCCCTTTGCCTGCACATACAACGATTAGTCTGGCCTATTCTTTACAGATTCTCCTGTCTTCATACACCTGACAACACTGATATTACCATATTATTTTTCTTCACCCAAGGGCTTAACTATTGCACTATAATCGTTCAGTGTCTACTTTCCTCTTGGTAAGGGTAGAAGAGACTCTTTACCTTCGGTAAGCAGTTCTTCTAGGAGAAAGACACTCCAAAATCAAACCATTGTTCTCTAGTCTTGGGCAGTGCCATAGCCTCTGTACCATGGTCTTCCACTGTTTTGGGTTAGAGTTCTCTTGCTTGAGAGTACACTCGGGCACGCTATTCTATCTAATTTCTCTTCCTCTTGTTTTGTTAAAGTATTTATAGTTGATATAGGAAATATTTATTTTAGTGTTGTTACTATTCTTAAAGTATTTTATTTTACCTTTTTTTCCTTTCCTCACTGGGTTATTTTCCCTGTTGGGGCCCATAGGCTTATAGCCTCCTGCTTTTCCGACTAGGGTTGTAGCTTAGCAATTAATAATAATAATAATAATAATAATAATAATAATAATAATAATTCGTTCAGTTGCATGGACAGTGCATGCTCACAAGACATACACTCATATATGTATAATTTTAGCTGATCTCTCTCTCTCTCTCTCTCTCTCTCTCTCTCTCTCTCTCTCTCTCTCTCTCTCTCTCTCTCTCTCTCTCCTGGAAGACTTGAACTTAGAATTTCAAATCAGAGTGAAATAATTTTGGCAGCAAAGGCTTCCTCAGTTACCACAGTTGACTCAGATCAAATCAGAAATCATGCAGGATAAGAATAACTTGAGAATTGTTCATAGTTATGAAAGATACACAACAAAATCATGTCCACTTTATGAGCAAATTGTTTGCAAGGCATAATAGAAAAAACAAAAGATAGATGTTGAGGGAAAATTAAAATTTCAGACTAGCTATGGGCAATTCAACATAAGATTTATCCGAAAACAGACTTGGTAGATACAATGAAATTTGCAATGATACGAAGTAAGATAAGCAGGTTGATAATTCAATTAAATTAGTTAAAAGAAGGTAAAATTGTCTTAAGATATATGTTCAACTTCATGACATGTAGCCTGCATACCATTTATAATAAACGGTAATTTTATACAAATACGTGTACAGAAGTATTCATATGTCACGCAATTATGGTATTATCTTTAGCCTAAACGTCAGAGATTTTGCATCCCATTTAAGACACCTTTTAAAACCTACAATTCTCCATCTACCTTTGTTTGTTTCTCAATTCAGTGATAGTGAACTTTGAGTCATAGTGCACCTTGTTTCACAAAAACCTTTCCATAAAACCAGTTACTTTTCCATCGAGATAACCTAGCACACACTTTGCTTGTATTATAAGAGTTTTTAATCACTTTCTGCAGTACACATCCTCAGTATACTCCATATTGCTTGTACTTATATATCTTAAGCTTTATATCTAGATCTATGTGCAGTATGCCCCACATATCTTTTCACCTTTACTCTTAAACTTATTATATAAAATTTTCATAACTGATATTCAAACCACGTATCCTCTCCCTCATCTAAATCACACAGTTCTTCCCCTATCAGTTCCTCTGTTACCCGTCTGACTTCACAATCAAAATCCTATCATACATCTGTCCCGATATACTAAGTAGCATGGAGGCCTTATAATCCGTATTCAATCTTTCTGTATTACCTATAAGCATAGGAAAAATCATCACTCTCATCCATTCTAGTGGAGCCTTTCCCACACATGGCATACCTTATTTTTCCTGGCCAGTCAGTCAAACTTCTGCTGCATTCGACTCGTTATCCTATCAAATCCTAACACCTTCTTACCCTTCAGCCTTGTATCCTTGTATACTTGTATCTCCACCACTCACTTCTTTGGTCATTCATAAATCTACAATCGAAAACCCTTTAAAACAGTCCATCGGCAGGATCTGTTTCTTTGCATCTTTTATTTTAACACCTTAATTATCTTTTTCTTTATCTCTATTTCCCAAAGAACGAAGTTTTCTCCGTAATGTTTTTGTTCATATTTACTAAGAATATCTAAACATAATCCATTTTTTATTCACTTGTGTTCCTTTTTTAACTTCCCTAAATCAAATCTTCCATCACACTCTTTGATATTTTCCTACCATTCTATTTTTAATGATATTTGCTGACAATCCAAGATTTTAGAATGCTCATTATACCAACCCCAACCACCATATTTGTATCCGTATTTGGAGACTATCTTATGTGCCTTCTCTCGGTTCTTTTTATTTCTCGGGTTTAATTCAGTTTTCTTAAAAATAAAAAAAATCATTTGGATGACAACTGTTTCAATAGATATATCTGTAATGTTTCGCATTTTCCTAGTACCTTGGGCAGCCGAGTCTCGTGTGGCCAAATCCTATTTTCCCAGTATCTTTAGTTGCAGTTTTGTCTAATTAATCAATAGTTATATTCTTACGTGTATTATGTTATCCTTAAATTAGAAATTTCTTATTCATATTCTTCATTGCAATTTCGTCAAATACTGTATTTTACACTGATTTCTTATTTAAATAATTGTTTATTCATGAATAGTTTAATTGTCTTCTTCAGTAAGCATAGTATGTTTTTAAGTTAAATGATTATATACACCACTTTAAGTGATATACACTATAATTGCCTATTCTCGAGATAGCAAAATTAGGGACAAGTACTTTTGATGTGTACACAGTTTGATATATATTTGGGAAACCTGTGTTTCTTTAGTAGTGATGTTCTATTTTAGTTATATTTAATATTTTATCCCCTTACTAAAGGGATTGTCAGTTAATGCTTCTGCTTTTCTTGCCATCCCTTTTACTTCTATAGCTTTATTCTTTATTTTCACTCTTTCTTTTGAGCCTGCAAATACGCATGCTGAAGTCTTGATTTAGTTTTAGTTTTTTTCCTATCCATACAGCTCTGGACTTTTTTTATTGTTTATGAATAGGTAGAACTGCGTATCATTTATAAAAAGCCTCGGGCATTTCACTATCTACAAAATGTAGGTTCTATAATACATATTTATTCAAGTAAATTTATCTGACATGGCCAGATGGTTCTTTGTTGCTTTTTATTAAGCACGTATTGCGTCCCATCGCAGTTTTATCGAGTGACAGGCAGCAGATACTGTTATAATAACTACAATTATTCTAATGATAATAATTATAATTTTGATAATACAATTTCAATAATTTTAATCATTTTAACCATTTCAATAACAGTAATTTAAGAAATTTAAATGATGTTAGTTATTACTCATGTCAGTTCATAATGAATAAGCGAAGAAAAACTGTTGAAAAGTTTTGGCACATTTTTAGGATGCTTAAGAAAATCGACAAGAAAAGATAGTTCCATCTTTTCAACTTGGAAATTACAAACTACTGATCTAGTACGCCTAGTTCATTTCAACCTTATTGTATACAGATTATAGTTTGCTGAAAAAGGAGGGGCCAGTGACCTATCATCGTCACCAAATTGATAATAACAACTTCATACTGTGTGAGAATTAAACAATATCCGGAAACACTAATGAACAAAGCCTCAAGGAGCTATCTCAAATAATAATAATCTCTAGAAAATGGAGAAATTTGAAAATGTCCCACAAAATTATCTCTAAAAAAATGAGCTCTTCATATTATCAAGCTGAATTTTGCCCTACCTAGATACCGCTGGTTTAACTTCGAGTCAAAGAAATATCCTCCTGGAAACGATTTGAAAAATCATTGGTTGACGATAATGAAGGTTAACCAGTTCTCTCACTCAATGCCATTGATAGATACGTGGCTTTGGACTATATTCAGGTGAGAGAGTGAAGTTTCTTGGTCGTGTTTGTCAATAAGATGATTATATTACCGAAGCAGCTTTTCAAGTTGAATATATATAGCTTACGATATTACCTTTGTTCCACCCCCACCCCCCATACTTCAGAGGAACCGGAGCGTGGCAGTGGGATTCGACTCTTCCCTTCAACTTGGCCAATCTTAGGGAATGCAAAGTTTTGAACAACCTCGGATTTGATAAAAGCAGTATTTACAAAGGTAAGGAAGTTAATCTTTTTATCGCAATAAATTTTTTTTATTAGAATAGAAATGTTTATCATTACTATCAAAACAAACTAAACTAAGTCAAAGAAAAAATGATATAATAAAGTATATGAAGTCACAAATAGGAGAAATAAAAACATTAAAAAAAAAGATAATGATGAAACAGGATTGGGAAGACAAATCTAAAAGTCTGATGATACTTAAATTCTTTAAACAGAACGATCTCATTAATCTAGAGATCACTACTATTTTTGTCTAAAGGAGGCCACCTAATGTATCTTATGGTATGACCAATAAACTAATATATCAAATTATGCCTATAGAGAAGATCTTACATTGGATAGATTTTAAAATAGAAAATACACCCAACCGCAATAAGGTGTAGAACACAAATTCATAGCAATCCATAAAGTAAGCTTTTGCTACTTCCAATAGTCTGCTTCAATATTCTGCCCCAACGTTGTGCTTTCCTATGATAGCCTCCACTGAAAAATTATAGTGCAGTGCTATGGCCCACCTCATAATTCCTGGAACTCAATCTTACATCTTCGGATGTAAACAATTGACCCATGATCTCTGTATCATAAAATCCACTTCTTAAAGGTACAGCTGGAAAATTTTAAAAGTATTTACTATGGATAGACGTTCCTTTTTAATTTCACTAGCATTGCATTTATTTATATTTAGTTTCTTATTTGCATAGGTGATTAGAAACAGATTTTCTGCAAATTTCTAAATTTCTTAGTTCTTTGTCCAGTACAGCTATCCTCTAGATAAGAGATTCAATTCTGGCACACATAGTACTGAGTAGATGCAGTTCATAAAGTCAGCTCCAGTCCATCAGATGTCTTTTGCTGAAGTTTCTCACATATCTCTTTGCTGTTTAGTCATTCCTTCTTTACTAAGCCAGTCAGAGAAGCTGCAAGATTAGCGTATTTTTTTACAAGCTTCCATATGAGAAAATATCTTACTTATGTCATGGTGGATGGTGGTGAAAATCTTGAATTTTCATTCATTTTGCTTTGCCCAAGGATATCTTACTTTAGCTGACGTCATAGAAATTCAACATCTGTCAGCAACACTTGTAGTTTTCTCCTGCCGAAAGATAATATCTTTGAATTGGTTTAGTAATGGTTGCTTTGAAATTTCCTGATTAGTCTATGCACAATAAGTGCTATGATTTTTATAAGTGTTACTTTTCTATTTTCTTGGCACCGTAATTAGGTCAGATAGTCAATCCTGCTTCCTTCCCTCTGTAAAATAGGTCGTGAATCCATTCATGTGCTCTTCCCATGATGCTGAATGAATTCACACATTATTCATAAAATAAAAAATGATTGGGATATTATTGAATTTATCACTCTGTTGAAGGTTACTACTGAGTTCATCAGTCCAATGACGTCATCCTGAATTAGTACCATCCACTAGAAACTGGGAAAACTGACTTCTTTGATGTTTCCTCTATTGGAATTTGTCAATATCCCTTGCTCATGTCTATTTTAGACATGAAATTTTCATTTTGAAGTTCCACTATCATAGATTCTGGGCCATTTGCAGACTTCGTAGCATCATTCAGTCAATATTAATCAACACGAACTATTTGTTCCAGCATTTTTCTTTATTATTATTATTATTATTATTATTATTATTATTATTATTATTATTATTATTATTATTATTATTATTATTATTATTATTATTAGCCAAGCTACAACCCTAGTTGGAAAATCAAGATGCTATAAGCCGAAGGGCTCCAACAGGGAAAAATAGCCCGGTGAGGAAAGGAAACAAAGAAACAAACAAACGATATAAGTAGTAATGAAAAATTGAAATAAAATATTTTTAAAAATATTAACAGCATTAAAACAGATAATCCATATATAGACTATAAAAAGACTTATGTCAGCCTGTTCAACATAGAAACATTTGCTGGAAGTTTGAACTTTTGAAGTTCTACTGATTCAACCACCGGATTGATAAGATCATTCCACAACTTGGTCACAGCTAGAATAAAACTGCTGGAATACTGTGTAGTATTGAGCCTCATGATGGAGAAGGCCTGACTATTAGAATTAACTGCATGCCTAGTATTACGAAAAGGATGGAACTGTCCAGGAATTATGAAAAATTTTATGCAACATGCATAATGAAATAAATTAAACGACGGTGCTAAAGATGAATATCTAGATCAGGAATAATAAATTTAATAGACTGTAAGTTCCTGTCCAACAAATTAAGATGAGAATCAGCAGCTGAAGACCAGACAGGAAAACAATACTTAAAATAAGGTAGAATGAAAAAACTAAACATTTCTTCAGAGTAGATTGATCATCGAAAATCTTAAAAGATTTTCTCAATAAGCCAATTTTTTGTGCAATTGAAGAAGACTTAGACCTAATGTGTTTCTCAAAAGTAAATTTGCTATCGAGAATCACACCGAAAATTTTATTAGAGCCATGCAAATTTAAAGAAACATTATCAATGCTGAGATCCAGATGTTGAGGATCCACTGTCCTTGACCTACTTACAATCATACTTTGAGTGTTATTAGGATTCAGCTTCATACCCCATAATTTACACCATGCACTAATTCTACTAGATCTCTATTAAGGGATTCAGAAACCCCCGATCTACATACAGGAGATGGAATTGATGCAAAGAGAGTAGCATCATCTGCATATGCATCCAGATGGTTTTCTAGGCCAAACCGCATGTCATGTGTATACAGTAGGAAAAGTAATGGGCCAAGAACACTGCCGTGTGGAATACCAGATATCACATTCCTATACTCACTATGGTGCCCATCAACAACAACTCTTTAAGATCTATTACTTAAAAATTCAATAATAATACTAAGAAACAACCCACCCACTCCCAACTTTTTGTGTTTGAAAACAAGGGTTTCATGATTAACACAGTCAAAGGCAGCACTAAAATCAAGGCCAATCATACGAACTTTCTGACCGTAACCAAGGGATTTCTGTACAGCACTGGAGATTGTAGGAAGGGCATCACATGTTTCAAGGCCTTTATGAAAACTAAATTGTAAACTAGGGATCTGATGATTACCTTCAGCAAACCTATTAAGACGTTTTGCCTAAAGACATTAAAAAACATTAGATAATATGGGAGTTATGGAAATTGGGCGGTAATTAAATGGAATTGAGCTACCACTAACACATTTACATAGAGGAGTAACATTACCAATTCTCCAACAAGTGTTAAAAGCTCATCTTCTTGCTAACTTGCGCAAAATAACAGATAACTTTGGAGCTAAGAAATCTGCAGTCTTTATAAAAAACAAAGGAAAAATGCCATTTGGGTCTACACCTCCATAAGCATCAAGGTCCATTAACAGAACTTTAATTTCACGAGATCAAAAAGCTAAACTAGTTAGTTTAGCCTCAGGAAAACAGGAATGGGGAAGTTCGAGTTTTTCATTACTCTGCTTGCTGTCAAACACATCAGTCAAAAGGCTTTCCTTTTCCTTTGGACAATGACTGACAGAGCCACCTGGTTTAAGTAAAGGAGTAACCGTTGCATCCCCATCAAAGAGTGCAGATTTAAGGGTAGTCCACCACATATGTTCCTTGGTTGTATCAGAAAGGGTTTCTTTTATGGTTAGATTGTATTCCTTTTCAGTTGAAGCATAAACTCCCTGACCAAAAGCTCTGAGCTGAGTTTAGTTATTCCAGGTTAAATCTGATCTGTTTCCCTTCCAAAAATGATAGGCCTCCTGCTTCGCCAAATAAGCATGTCTATAGTCATCATTGAACCATAGTTTGTCCTACACTCGGTACCTTAGCACACAAGAAGGGATACGCCTATCAATAATATTGACTAGAGTCTCATTCAAAGGGATAACAGGGTCAACACTACTATACAATTTGACCAATTCAAGCCCAAAAGATCATGCAAAATCCCATTCCAGTCTGCTTGAGATTTCATATAAATCTTACATGAGTAAGATACAGCAGAGACACGCTGCTCAGTCTTCACTACTAATGAAATCAAGGCATGATCAGATGTCCCAACTGGTGAACCACCTTACTTGTTATAACGCCATGGGAGTCAGTGTTTACTGGTTCAAGCAGTTACCAAACCTGTGAGTAGCTTCACTTATGATTTGCTCAGATATTGATTCAGAGGCAAAGTCTAAAGCTCTTAAGCCACGGCGATCGGTAGGAGAAACAGAACTTAACCACTCCTTATGGTGAGCATGGAAATCACCAACAAAGACAAAAGAGGCCTTTCTATCATCTTCTTGTATCTTTGCCATAATGGTAAGAAGACAATCAAAGATAGAATCATCCATGTCTCTATTCCGGTACATCGAACACAAATAGAAATTGTTATGCCTGACACAAACATTTATTACCTGAATCTCATGACATCCATATTCATAGCAGGACTTATGAGACGTCATTCCCCTGGCCCTAGAGATGGCATCACGTTTCAACATTATGGGCTTCTTAAAAGCACTTGCAAGGAGCTCAGATGAGTGCCTCATATTAGAAACCAAAGTTTCTGAGCACAAAAGAATATCATTCTGTCTGGACACAACTGTAAGGTCTTGAATATTTGCATGAAGACCACGAATATTGCAATCCAGTAGACGGCATTGATGAAATCTAGGATGTACTAGATTTCAATGTCCCCAGACAGCATAAGAATTAATGGTAATAAAAAGGAGACATCATACTTGAAAACTAAATTACCAAGAATAATAACAAAAACAATATGTACAGAACTATAAATAAAGTGATTGATCAAACCCATAGACTATAGAAAAACAAGTCGGAAAAACTTGTCAACATGGAGGAGTTGATGCACATTGCAAGGCTAAATACCCTCCAGGATAGCCACTTCAACTGAAGGGAGGACAGTAAGGATGGTTTTAAGAAGAAATAGAATCAGATAAGGAAAATACAACCTCTTGATAAACCACCAGGCATCCATGTCCCTTCTATTACGCCTGCCTAACACACCATTAAAAAAAAAAAAAAAAAAAAAAAAAACAAGAGAAAAAAAAAGATAGAATAGTGTGCTCGAGTAAACCCTCAAGCAAGAGGAAATCAAACCCAAGATAGTGGAAGACCATGGTACAGGCTATGGCACTACCCACGACTAGAGAACAATGGTTGGATTATGGAGTATCCTTCTCCTAGAAGAGCTGCTTACCACAGTCAAAGTGTCTCTTCTACCTTTATCAAGAGGAAAGTAGCCACTGAACAATTACAGTACCGTCATCAGCCCCTTAGGCGAAGTAAAAGTGTTTGGTAATTTCAGTGTTGTCAGGAGTGTGAATGTGTAAAGGATAGGCCAGACTATTCGATGTTTGTATAGGCAAAGAAAAAATGGGCCGTAACCAGAGAGAAGGATTTCATGCATTATCGTCTGGCCAGTCAAGGGATCCAATAACTCTCTAGCGGTAGTTTGTCAACTATCTTTTGAGGAGAATAGTACACAGATCTTGACCTATCGATGACTCTTATGTTCACCATCGCACAACTTCTTTCAGATTCAGATTCCTAGTAGAATATGGTTAAAAACACATTCTTGTTCTAACTGGCT
>NC_090728.1:84822718-84940218 GCF_036898095.1 Palaemon carinicauda
ACAAGATCTTATAAAAAAAAAAATGAAAATAAATTAATCAAAATCGGAAAATTATGCTTTTATTTCTTTTATCCTGCTTAACAAAATCTACTCTGGGTAAAAAGAAAAAAAAAATTGTTTTGCGTTATAGCATTGTATTTACCATAACTCTCAGGAAATGAACAGACCATAAACTTTCATCGAAAATTATTACAAAATCTATTCTCAAAGTCTAAAGTAAAATAAACTAAGATGATTTATTGCACTAATCTAATCCTCATCATCATCCATTGCCAAGCCAGAAGAGAGAGAGAGAGAGAGAGAGAGAGAGAGAGAGAGAGAGAGAGAGAGAGAGAGAGAGAGAGAGAGAGAGAGAGAGAGAGAGTACTAAGAAATTTCTTAAATGGTAGAGAGACAGATGCAGTTGCATTGAAAAATCTTTATATAGATATTTGACATTTTGCATTTAATCATATATAAAAAAACTCACTACATATCAAATCCAAAAACTTATTGTGCCTTTAATGTGACACCAATATAAAGAAAAGAAAAACTTAAATCCAAGCTTGTATTTATTTATATACTTAGAATTTATCTAGTATTTCTTAAAGTACATATAGATCAAATGATTTCCTGAAATGCATTAATTCACTCAGATACCCATCCATGAAGCCTCTCAAAATTACCTGTTTTTCATGTTTAAATTCGAAGTGTACCAGTTCAAGACACTGTGCTTCAGACTATCCACTCTTCTTCAAGCGTTCATTCTCATATTCACCTTTGTTTCAGGTCGGGCCAATTTGCACAGGATATGTTTCCTGAGGTATTTCAATGATTGGTTAATCCTGACCTATTCAGAGAGTCAGTGGTTTTAGGATCAGAACCGTCTTCTCACATTTTGTTGCGATCTTTGGATTGTGATAAACTGGGAGAAGTCATGATGATCGACACAGTACCTGCAAAAGCCTTTCCATCAGACGATCTCCTCAGCAGGCTCACTTTAATTTCACCAAATATTCATCCTGAGCAATGGGTGAAGGTGAGGAGAATGCTGAAGTATTCTGTTATTAGGCTGTCTACTCGCAATTAACTATGCTCTTACATGATATAAAACCCACTTGTTAGGAAAGATAACGTTGAAGATCAAGCCTTCGAATACCTAAAAGACTACTTATTTGGTAGAAATTACTGTGCACAAATTGGAAATTCTTATTCATCATATGAACCCTTAAACAGAGGGGTACCACAGGGGAGTGTACTTGGCCCAATCTTATTCTGCATCTATACTATTGGTCTATCGAAAATACTACAAAGGCATGGCGTGAAGTTCAAACTATTTGCAGATGACACACAATTTTACTTCTCCATAAATGATATACATGACACTACTGAAGGGTAGGCTCCAGTTTGTAGGGGGACCGATCGTAAAAATATTTGCCAAAAATACACTAATAAAGACAGGCTAATGAAATTATCAGGCATTATTAGCACTATAATAACGCATATTCTCTGTGAGTTTTATCATCCCACAGGGAAAATAAATGATTTTATGAAAAAAAGTGAAATTCAGTGCCCATTGTACTAAAGGTTATTTGTTGATCGGTGAGAAACTACTGACTTGAATAGAAATTCGGTATGTAGGCATGTTGGTATATCCACCTGGAACATGCACATAAAGAATTATCAAAATCGAACATTAAATAAGCACATATCATAAAAAAAAAGAGCAACAACTTCAGCGAAAGCCCCGCCGATAAATGAGCGAATAGTTAGGAACAAATGATCAGCAAAAATTCAAACCTTGATTTAGGGACAAAACCTTCTAAGAGTTTGTAGTTATTATGTCACTTGATAGCCTAAAATATCTAAAATTATATTATTTATGGCATAAAAGCAGGACAATCAAAGAAATACACCCCTTTCCCGAAAAAAAAAAAAAAAAAAAAAAATCAGAGAAAAAGCTATTTTTTGGGCTCAAGCCATGTCGTCCTGATGGAAGGTACCTTCAGTAGCTTCCTTTGGATATATATAACTACTAAAATATTCCCAGAGATTTAAACTAAAGGTTTTCACAGAATTCTAACTTCTGGAGCGAGTATTCTAAGGGTTAACCTTATAGAATATCGTATATCAACAGGGGACGCATGCATTAACACGTCACATGGCCATCTGCACCCCACCTAGCGTTTACGCTTCGAGGGGAAGATGTGGCGAGTGAATGTGGGAGGTAACTGGGGTGCCGTTCCAAAGATACTCTCCCTTCGTCACTGTTACGATACTCGCAGCTGCGTGACGTCACGTCCGCCTTCACCATTCCTCTCTTAGTAGCCATAACGACGTTTGTTTTGTTCCCAGTTATCGCTGTATTTTGTGTGCATCCTTCAAAATGTTTCAGCCTTCTGCTTCGCCTTCTTCTGGAAAGTTGAGTACCAGGTTCTTGTATTGTTTAAATAAGCTTTGGCCTTCGTGTAACGATTTTTTATGCTAAAATCTTGTGTTTAGTGGCCGAGCTGAGCCTTGCCTCGGGTCGCATGCGTTATTTAGTTAGCCAGAACAGCCTTCCCCGACCTTTTATTTAAGATAAATGTTTAGTTATTTAGTCTTCATTATTAGGGAAAAGTTATATTATGCCGATAGTGGTCTTCGGCGATCTTAGTTAGCCGACTCCATACTAGCCTTTCAGCCTAGCATAGGCTACAGCCTAGTGTTCATGTTTGCTTCTGCATGATATAATAATGTTCCTAGTGTTATATTAATGAAGATATAGGCTTAGTTAGCCTGCATAGCCTTCACGGCCTTATAACTAATTTATCTTAGGTTAATTAATCTTCAATTTAGGAATAGTTCATTTTTGCCATTGTGGTCTTAGGCGCTCCTAGCCAGTCGACCCCATACTAGCCTTTATGCCTAGCATAGGCCGCAGCCTAGTACAGTATTCATTTTTACTTCTGCATATGAGTGTTCCTAGTGTTATTTTATGAAGATTTAGGCATTTTTAAAAATATACAAGATTCCAAGTTGCACATATTTTCGCCTTCTGGGAACCATACAGGGAACGGTGCCTGGTCCAACTAGGCCATACCTAACCCAACGCTGGGATCCTTGTATGCTTTCTTATCTCCCTTACCCTATGTACCTCCCTCTGGGTAGCCTTGCCTTTCGTAGCCCCTTACCCGAAACACTTTGGGTAGGTAAGGTTAGGTAGTTCTTCCCTCTTCCCTCCCATAGTGTATGGGGGGATTTCGGTCAGAACCCCAGAGTACTTATCGTTCATCCCAGTCCACCCCTAAGGAATGTCTTTCCCCTGGAGTATCGACTGAGACTGAAGGTGGGGGGGGCCTAGCCCTTCCCCCCTAGACTGCTCTTGGTTGGGACTTGTCCCTTCCTCCTGTAGCCTAGCGATACTTCCCCAGCCTTACCTAATCTAGGAGGAGATCTCCTGGTTTAGGTTAGGCCTTGGGGGTTTCTGTTTTACTATAGTTTAGGACAGTACACCAGTTCTGTTCCTACTCTGAGCTAACCTACCCTAAGGTTGGAGAGTACCTCTCTCCTACCTGGGTAGTATAGAAAACAGATTCCCCCACCCTCTGGGAGCTTTAGGGTCACGATCCCTTCTGCCCCCATCATCACCCCCCCCCCCCTACCCCACTCTATTCTTTGTGTCAGCTTGCCTTCACACCCCTGTCCGCTGTCCTACAATTCCCCCTCGGGGAGAATGGTAGGTTAAGCTGCGCTCTCCTGCCTGGGTGGCCGCTCTGCTACACTTCCCCCTTATAGTCGAACTATGGGGTTGTGTTAGCGGCCGCCCTTCCCGCAGGAGATCACCCTCCCCTCCCCCCCCCCATGCCTAGAGTGTTCTCTGATCCTCCCTTGGATTACCTTGGGCACCGGGTCCCTGCCATGGGATGATAGGGTCCCCCACCCCTATCATGAGAACACTCCTTCCGGAGGAAAGCCGGTTGGGTATCGGACATTACCCTTCCTCCTTTCCTCTTTCTCTTTCTCTCTCCTATATGGTGCTGGTCCACTGCCGCCGCCTGCCGGCGACTGTCGCCGGCACGTCAGGTAACTTCCTACTATATAGGACCTTCCTATCTCAGGTTTACCTAAGGCAACACCCTGCTGGCTGCCAGGGGCCGCCGCCCCTTGCCGCCGCTAGTCGTCAGCACACCCGGTGACCTTCCTACTTCATTGGACTTCCTGTCTGAGTACCATCCATGGCGCCAGCCTGCCGGCTGCCGCCACTGCCGGCTGCCGGCCTCTGCCGCCGCTGCCGGAGACCACCGCCGCTGCCGGCTACCACCGCCGCTGCCGCCGGCTTCTCAGACACCTTCCATCTTATGTACCCAGTTAGGTTCACCATCGCCGGCAGCCGGCCTCCGCCCTGCCGGCGACCTGCCGCCGTGCCGGCGGTCGCCCCTATAAGTGTTTCCTACCTCTCTGCTACTTAGAGCATAGCCTTGACGGATTCACCCCGCCGGACCAGGCCTGCGGCTTGCTGGCAAAGTGACACGGCTTCCATGGACAAGCACCCCTTCCCCCCGGCTGCCGGCCCAGTGCCGGCAGTCGAGCTATACATCCATATAGCCAGACTGATCTTCTTTGCTATCTCATACCCTGAAGACAGTCTCTGAGCTGTATGAGTAGACCATACAAATTTCCAGCATACTCTGTGCTTCTCAGTGCAGTCTCTTACCGGGAACTTCCCAATATTGAGGGGTTTATCCTTTTTCCCCTCCTTTATCTAAGTTCTGAGCGATCTCAGACCTTCTCTACCCTGCAAACAATTCCTTTATAAGGAAGCCTAGGCTGGCTTCCCCATAGGGATACTATTCTCTCTCTTATAACCTCAGCTTTTAAGGAATTGACAGCAGAAAAGGTCGCGGTACCTGGCTGGACGGGATTCACAAGTATGTGTCTTCCTACTTCTTTTCTTGCTCACCTGTCCGGAGCTCACATAACACAAATCTAAGTTAAGAATTAGTTTAAGGAATCTTAATTTAAGAGTAATGTAAGTCATGACTCTATTTCCATGTACTCATGTTCTCTTTCTTTTACAGGAGGAGTATGTGAAATGCGAAAGCCCCTTCTGCTCGGTCCGCCGCCCGGACTTTTACAGGCATGGTGCGTGTCGGATGCAAAGAAGGGCAACCTCAAATACTGGGATCCAGTCTCCTGCCCAGTCTGCAATGGCCTCCTCGACGAGGGATTTGACATCCCCCCGTCCTTAGAAGCCAGGGACAATGCTCGAGAGAAACTGCGCAGTTGGGTGCGCGGTTTCCAGAAAAACACTGCCAGACCGTATCTCCCCAACGAGAAGATGAGGGCCATCCTTTTTCCGAAAGCGTCGGCAGACTCCGTGATCTACCAGGATCAGATCCCACTGGTTCAAGTGAACGTTGAACCGGACATCGAGACTACGCTTAGCAAGTGTAGTCTAGACGAGGTGGAGAAGATGTGGGACGTATCCGACGACACCGAAAGGACCCTCATGGGCGAGGATCCGGAGGATGAAGAGGATCAGGTGGAATACTCTGATTCGGAGGGCGAGGCCGCCCCTCCACCTCCGGCAGCTCCTGTAGTGACCGAGGAGCCAGTCCCCTCTACCTCCGCCGCACCGCAGCCCGTGCTGCCTACCATCGAAGATGCCATCCGGGTATTGGTTGCCGTAATGGACGAGAGGCTTAGTAAACATTCCACCCAGATTATAAGTCGTTTCTTGGAATTGAGGCAACCGAAGAAGATCTCGGTTAAGGATCTTCCTTCCTGCTCGGAGTCTAACCCTTGGAGATACGCCGAGCATATGCCAATCACAACTGGCAAGATTTTCATAAACGACAAGCTTGGGTCTATCCTCCTGGAAGAAGTGGAATTCTTCCCGAACTTCGAAGCTTACCCGGACTGTTACGTCTGACTTAAGACCGAACCGGCCTCCAAGGAGGAGACTGATCGTGTTTGATCACTCAAAGGCTCAAGCTTTACTGGCAGACTGCCTGAAGAGCCGCGGCTTCACCAACTCGAAAATGCCGGCTCTAAGCAAGAAGCACCCGTCCTTTCTTGCTCCCTCTTCCGCATCCTTCCCCTTCGTGGAAAAAGCCTTCCATGCAGTCATGAAGGCGGTGGAAGAAGGAAAACCCTGTCCTACCCTGGAGGAGTGTAGGCCACTCTCCCTCGCCCTTCCCCCCGACGACAAGTTCTGGAAAGATATCCAGCACACCTTCACGGTTGGGAAGCTGGACCCTGACGTAGCCGGACGTCAGTTTAACGAGGACCTCCCTAAATTGAACGACCACCTTCTTCGTCGGGAGCAAGAGACCAAGGAGAGACTGGCTGCCTCCCTGTCTCTCCCGATTCAGCTCGAGGTCATGGCTGGGGACATTAGGGTCCCGGACCTCTATATGGTTCTGGCAAAAACCCACCTAGTGACCGTGATGAAGGACCTGTACAGCTTCATCAGGTCCCGAAGAACCTGCAGAGAGTTCGTGTTTGCCAACGCGGCAGTGAAACACGAACCCCGGAAACTTATCTCCTCCAACATCTGGGGTAAACATCTCTTTCCCTCTGACTTGGTGAAAGAGATCGCCTCCGAGAATAGGAACCTTCTCAACAAATGGGGCATGTCGAGAAAGAGGAAATCCTCCCAGGACGAAGGCCCTCAGCCTAAGCGGAAATCTTCCAAATCCTCCAAACCAAGACCCCAGCAGCGTCAACAAAAACGCCAGTTTCCGGCTCCCGCTACTCCCCAAGTGGTCTCTCAACCGCAACAGACCTTTCAGTTGGTCCCCCAACCAGTGGTGTCACAATCACCGGCCTTTACCCCTGCCTACGAGCGTCAGTCAACTACCTTTCATTCGAGAGGTAGAGGCTCAGGCAGAGACTCCTCGCGCTGCCCCTCCAGGGGCAGAGGAGGGAGGGGAACTAGCAGCCAAGGTGGCAGGCCCTTGGGAAACCAGAAGCAATGAAGTGCTTCCGGTGGGAGGGAGACTCCGCCTCTTTCAGGATCGCTGGACCTTCGATCCTTGGGCACACAGCATCATCAAGAAGGGACTAGGCTGGAGCTGGACGCAACCACTTCCAACCTTCCACCATTTCTTCCAGCCATCAACCCCCCTCTTGGAAGAATATGTCCTAGAACTCTTGAACAAGAATGTGATCAACAGGGTAAAGTCCACCAGGGAAGACTGTTTTGTGTTCCCAAGAAGGACTCAGACAAACTCAGAGTCATTCTGGACTTGTCCCCCCTCAACAAGTTCATTGTGAACCACAAATTCAAGATGCTGACTCTTCAACAAATCAGAGCCCTACTGCCTCGCAAGGCCTACACGGTCTCAATAGACCTGGCGGATGCCTACTGGCACATCCCAATGAACCACCACGCTTCCTCCTACCTAGGATTCCGGCTCAATCAAAGAAGCTACTCCTTCAGAGCCATGCCCTTCGGGCTCAACGTGGCTCCGAGAATCTTCACCAAGCTAGCAGACACGATCGTCCACCAGCTATGCCTTCAGGGCGTCCAAGTGATGGCCTACCTCGACGACTGGCTAGTCTGGTCGACTTCGCCAGAAAGGTGTTTGACAGCTTGCAGCAAAGTAACCCAATTCCTGGAACATCTGGGTTTCAAGATAAACACCAAGAAGTCTCGCCTCGCTCCAGCTCAGAAGTTCCAATGGTTAGGAATCAATTGGGACCTTCAGTCACACCTCCTTTCCATCCCATTAAAGAAAAGGAAAGAAATAGCAGGGTCTGTCAGGAGACTTCTCAAATCCAAACGGATCTCAAGACGACAGCAAGAGCAAGTTCTCGGCTCACTTCAGTTCGCCTCAGTGACAAACCCAGTGCTTCGAGCACAGCTAAAGGATGCATCAGGAGTCTGGAGACGAAACGCATCCGTCGTTCGAAGAGACCCTAAGAGACCCCTACCAAACAGGCTTCGCTCCCTGCTCAGCCCGTGGTCAGAAGCAAGGACCTTGAAAAGATCCATCCCTCTCCAACCTCCACCTCCGTCGCTCAACATTCACACGGACACTTCCCTGGAAGGTTTGGGGGGGCCACTCCCACCAGCGACAAGTTCAAGGAACATGGTCTCCCCTATTCAAAACGTTTCACATCAACATCTTGGAGGCCATGGCGGTTCTTCTCATCCTGAAGAAATTATCCCCGCGTCCTTCGATACACATCCGTCTAACTCTGGACAGCTCGGTGGTAGTCAGATGTCTCAATCGTCAGGGCTCGAGATCGCCCCACCTAAATCAGGTGTTACTACCCATCTTCCGCCTAGTGGACAGGAAGAAGTGGCACCTATCTGCAGTTCACCTACAAGGATTCCGCAATGTGACGGCGGACGCTCTATCGAGGACAAACCCCATAGAGTCGGAATGGTCCCTAGACGCAAGATCATTCTCCTTCATCTCTTGTCAAGTCCTGGAACTACAGATCGACCTCTTCGCGACGAGCGACAACAAGCAACTTCCTCGATATGAAGCCTCTTACGAGGACCCCAAAGCGGAAGCAGTGGATGCCATGTCCCTGGACTGGAACAAATGGTCCAAGATTTACCTGTTCCCTCCACCCAACCTTTTGCTGAAAGTCCTCTCCAAACTGAGAACCTTCAAAGGGATAGCAGCCCTAGTGGCTCCTAAGTGGCCCCGGAGCAACTGGTTCCCCCTAGTCCTGGAGCTACAGCCCAAGCTGATCCCCCTGCCGGGCCCATTTCTCTCCCAACAGGTGCAGAAGTCGACTGTCTTTGCTTCATCAAAGAAAGTCAAGGACCTTCATCTCATGATTTTCTCTCCCTAGCCGTGAAGAAAAGGTTTGGGATCTCGAAGAAAAGTTTGGACTTCCTAGAGGAATACAAAACAGAGTCTACCAGAAGGCAATATGAGTCATCCTAGAAGAAGTGGGTATCCTTCGTCAAGGCAAAAAACCCTACAGAAATCTCCATAGATTTTTGCATGTCCTTTATTCACCTTCATGGACAAGGCTTATCAGCCAATACGATTTCCACCTGCAAATCGGCCTTGACTAGACCACTTCTGTACGCCTTCCAAATAGATTTATCCAGCGAAATCTTCAATAAACTCCCGAAGGCGTGTGCTAGACTCCGTCCAGCACATCCACCGAGACCCATCTCCTGGTCCCTGGATAAGGTGCTCCATTTTGCCTCTAACTTGGACAACGACTCTTGCCCTCTGAAAGACTTGACTCAGAAAGTGATCTTCCTTTTTGCTCTCGCCTCGGGAGCCCGAGTCAGTGAAATAGTGGCATTATCAAGAGAAGAGGGCCAGATACAGTTCGGCGACACGGGGGAACTTACCCTCTTCCCTGACCCCACGTTTCTCGCTAAAAATGAACTTCCCACCAAAAGATGGGGCCCTTGGAGAATCTGCCCCTTGAAGGAAGATGTCTCTCTAAGCCCAGTGGAGAGTCTTAAGGTCTATCTTCGAAGAACTTCTGACTTTGGTGGAGGACAGCTTTTCAAAGGAGAAACGTCGGGCAGCGACCTGTCACTAAAACAACTTAGAGCGAAAATCACCTACTTCATTCGCAGGGAGGATCCTGACAGTACACCCGCAGGTCACGATCCCAGGAAAGTCGCCTCTTCCCTAAATTTCTTCCAAGGAATGGACTTCGAAAGCCTCCGATCCTTCACAGGCTGGAAGTCCCCTAGAGTGTTTTTCAAACACTATTCGAAGCAGGTGCGAGAAGTGAAAAGATTCGTGGTGGCAGCAGGTAGTGTCATGAAACCTGCTGTTTAGTGCTGCGTAGGACAGTGAGTTTTCTCAGGACTTTAACTCAAACGGGTGCCTGTGTTGACCCTAGTGCGTTACATAGAGATTTCAGTGGACACTTAGTGTCACTAATGGACTGTCCTTTACCAAGGTGAAACGACGTAGATTCGTACACATGTGCCACATGTTCTCGGACATAAAGTGTATCTTGACTTATAAGACTGACGTTCCTCAGGAACTAGTGATTACAGAAATAATTGTTTCTGCACCACCAGCCTTTACCATGTCTATGTCTATTATTGTATTTCATTATTGTACAAAATTTTCATATTTCCTTGCAAATTTCAAATAAAACATTTATTTTATTTACAACATGCGTCTCCTTCGCTCCTATTATTATATGAAAATATATTGCTGTTCATGTTTTACTGAACCTTTTCTAAAGTTATTATGATTAGTGTACCTACTATCTCTTATGTACTCACCTAATGGTATAAATTTGTTCCTACACAAATACCCTTCTGTTCTGTCTGGAGACCGACACAATTTCTTATCCAGGTGAGTCTTTCTTCGTCAGATTACTTCGAGATGTTCCTCTTGTCCTACTAGGACCTTCCTCGCTATGGGGCGGGACGGAGGGTAATTGTAATGCCTCTGGTAGTGGCATTACACAGAGATGTCACGGTCTCTTGGTCACCAGACCACGGAACGTTTATTCGGAGTACCAGGCACTTAAATTGGAAACAAACCCATGATACATTAATTCTCTGGTACACTTCCATCAGGACGACATGGCTTGAGCCCAAAAAACGGATTTTTGGGTGAGATGGCCATGTCGTCCTGATGGACCCGCCCAACTGTTCCAGTTCAGCCTTCTAGGCCCCTCCTAGCTTTACTGTATCGCGGAGGACGGTTATAGCTAGAACGGAATGGTGAAGGCGGACGTGACGTCACGCAGCTGCAAGTATCATAACAGTGACGAAGGGAGAGTATCTTTGGAACGGCACCCCAGTTACCTCCCACATTCACTCGCCACATCTTCCCCCCGAAGCATTAATGCATGCGTCCCCTGTTGATATACGATATTCTATAAGGTTAACCCTTAGAATACTCGCTCCAGAAGTTAGAATTCTGTGAAAACCTTTAGTTTAATTCTCTGGGAATATTTTAGTAGTTATATATATCCAAAGGAAGCTACTGAAGGAACCTTCCATCAGGACAACATGGCCATTTCACCCAAAAATAGATTTTTCGCTTTGCTCAAAATCCGTTTTTTCTGACATAAGAAAATGGAAAAATCAATTCACGATACCCCTAAAGATGTTTTCTTTGATGAAACTAATCATAGAAAACGACTTTGACCAATTTCTGAGAGGTAGACTATAAAAATTACATCAAAGCTATATTGGAATGGATTCTTTTTCTTTTTTTTCTTACTAATTTTTTCCTACCATAATTATTATTTACAGAAATATTATTATAATTATTATTACTACTGAAGTTACAAACACATCTATTATTATTATAAATCACTACTATTAAAATTTATATTACTGATTTCCATATGAGCATTGGGCACTTGGCCCAACATACTATGTTTACTGCAATTATTATTTACAAAGACGTTATTGCTACAATGAGCGTATTAGACAATTATTATTATAAAAAAAAAATATTATTACTATATTATCAAAGATTCTAAAACCCCCCAGCTTCATAGGTCTTGCCCTCCTTCCTTTTTTTTAGCTTCTTCTGTATATAACTTTCTTCTTTTCTTGCGTTTTTCTTCTTTTTTCCCCAATAATGCTTGCCATCTTTTTTCCTCTTCCTATCGACTTTTTCTGCTGAGGCATGACTAATTTTCCCCATGGGTGTGAAAGACGTGTCCAATACCTTGCCCTCGTTGAACTGTATCATGGCTTTTGCAGTAAGGTATCGGAGTCCGTTGCTCTGATAAAAGATGTTTTTGATACCTTCGACCAGATCACTTTGTTCAGACATTCATTTGCATTCTGTGTCTTTCCTGTGCATCTTTCGAGCAACTCAGGTGATGCCATCCTTTCATATATTTTTACGAGGCCCTTTTCTATATTTTCCCGAATGGGATGCTTCACATGATCCTTATGTTTAATTTTGGACACGTCTTGCCCATCCCGAAGTGTTTTCTTGTTGAAGCACCATCACTCAGGGCAATTATCATGTCTTGAACTGGTGTCGGTGCTCTCAAAATGATCTAGGGTAGCAAAAACTTTCCTCATTGCGACGATGTCACCCAGGTTATTCACAATGGCTGCCACGTAATATCTCTGGAATGCTGATACTGCTTCATTAGTCAGCGCCCCAACAGATCTTCCGCCGACAATTATTCTCATCTTCTGAGTTTGTACAAATTCCCTGATGTGTTTTCTGAAGCGCTTGCCAACGTGATTTATGCACTCTACCTTAGTTATAGCAATTCCTTCTCCATATATATTTTCGTTCTTCACTGCATTGAAGGATTTCGAGTGCCCATCAGATATTATTTCAGTGTATCGAAATTTACATTTCTCTACTGATCTACTAAATAACCTTCTCCATCCTTCGACCTCTATTGCAGGGGAACTACCATCGAAATTTTTCTGGCATTCCTGCCCATGTGCATCATACCATTCTCTGTTGTCATCATTTGCGTGCTTGCTGCACACAGCGCAATATTTTGATAAACCTCAAAATCGATCACAATGCCCGTGTCATGGTGTATGACAGGTACTACACCGTATTTAGCTACAAAGCCACGATGAGACCAGGAACCATCGCAGCTAACTGATGTATTTTTTATCTCTCCAGCATCCGGGTTATCGATTTCAAGGATTCTATGCACTACCTCTCTTGCCTCCCATAGAGATTCCTCAGTCTTCAATGCCCTTCTTTTCTATTTCTAAGGCAGTTGTATAAAAGTTTGATTCCGCCATTAATTTTGCATTGAAAATCATTTCAAAGTCTTGAACTGTTTTATAACCTTGATTTTGCAAAGCGAAATCAACCATCTTCATGTTGACATCAAAGATTTTCTTCGATCTTATCCTTTGGGAACTCCAGCCCTTCACTTGCTTACGACAGGGGGAGCAGGTGAAATTTAGTGATACAGCCGCGCCATGTCTTGTTTGCTCTTCTGTCCACTCTGAGGTAAATCCCCCACATTTGTTGCACTTCGCCTCAAAGTTTTTTCTAAGCGTATTTTCATCCATGATGACGTACTTAGGCGAATCTTGTTCACTATCGATTTTTTTTCCAAAGTTGCCTCTTAGTGTCCATTTCATCATGACAGGGGAAAAAATATTGCTTGCTTCTTCATCAATGTCATACTGTAATCTTCTTCATTTTTGCTGTTTTCAAGACCTTCCCTTGAAGTACTGGGCTACGTCTGTTGCTGTTCATTTTCATCATCTTTCTCCCATGACGTACTAGCCCGTGGCTGCTGCTGTTGTTCTTCTTTTTCTTTCTCCCCTGAAGTACTGGGGTGCGGCTGTTATTCGTCACCAATTTCATTAGGAAATTTTATCTTCATTCAACATTGTCTGGCAAATCTTAAGTTACACCCCAAGCATAGCAAAGTTACTTTGCATTTTTTATAGATGTCTAGAAAGTTTCCCCCTGATTAGCAAGGAAATGAACATGCATTGCCTGAATATATTTTTGGATCTGGTAGTCTCTTTTAGACTCTGTCAGTCTTATTAAGTAAAATGTTTCAGAAACACAGAGTAGCAGAGAAATCAAATATCCAAATTGTGCTCAAGAGCTACGTTGCTTCACTCCTGCTATCTTTTGTCTAATTCAAATCACCTCTTCAGATTGTTTCTAAAAGTTTAATCAAATGCCCAAATTTTCATGCATGTGTTAAACTGCATAATTTCTAGCTCTTCAATGTATTTTAAATTCAGCTTCAACATATACAAGCAAATTCTTCTTGGGTCTCTCCCGTCAATAGGCCGACCCTGAAAAAAAAAAAATGTACACTGCCTGCACGTAGGCCTACAGTTCTGAAAAAAAAAATGTGACCATCACCACTTCATGACTACAGAAAGGAATCCAACTCAGAGTTATTGAGTGGTTGTTACAATTCATTAATACCAATGTGAGGTTTATTGCAGTCATTGTACTCTTGATTTGTGTCCAAACATGACAGCAGCATTTGAAAAACACTAAGAACAGTAGTCTTCAAGAGGTAAATGTGGGAAATAATTCCGGGAAAGGCCTCCCCGTTTCTGATTTCCGGACCCGAGCCAGAAGGATAGAGTGCCAACACTCTCACACTTGACAAACTAGAGAACCACAACGAAGACGGTTTGCTTTCCCTACACACGTTTAAGTCCAAAGATTATTCTATACCGGGACTGTCGGCACCGATATCACCTTGATGTTCAGACGCTACTCCAGGGCGCAGAATAGTAAATCCCAATCAAGTGTGGTTGGACTGAATCAATTACGTTAACGACAGTTTCACAAAGAGTTAGGGGGAGCAGTACTGTAAAAGTCAAAACGTCCTAGGGACCACCGGGAGGCAATACCGTAGAACATTACAATAAAGGATTGACACCGATAGCTTTAGATTGACGTAAATATAAACTTACTCTTAAGTCATATCTCACCTCATGTGATAACTCATTTAGTCATTTCAAAATGTAAAGGTAAAGTTAGAAACAGTTAATGATTTTAACCTAAAAATGGCGTTTATTTCCATAAAGTACAACAAGAATTTTCACCTAACTGACACAGGAAAAAACAGCAAAACTATCTCATTGAAATTTGAATAAAGACTGCATGGCATGTGAAAAGTGAAGAATGCCAAGAAAATGGTCAAATCAATTAAATCGTAAATCAATAATCAAATGACTAATCAACCAATGAAAGTAAAAATGGTGAATGAAATAATACCAAAAGTTCTACTCGCTACTTTGAACACATTCCTCTCGGGCAATAAAATTTCAAACTTGATAGAGGATACCGGAAACACAACTTATGTTAATGGACACGCCACGAATGATTAAACCAGACAGTTTGAACATGACTTCCTAGCTAAATGTGCACATCGTCAAATAAAAGCTAGAAAAAAAAGGGGGGACAGTTCCTTGGCCAAGGTTGAGCACCGTTACTTTGTACTCACGCTCTTGAGGGTTGATTGTAGACGTTGAAGCATCTTGTAAACTTGTTAACAACACGGTGCATCTTCACTTCTGCACTGACATGTTTTGTCTTCTTAGGCCTATTTTTTTAATAATGGCACAAAATAAGGCATACTGTTGGTTATTAAATGGTTGATCAACAGGTAGTCGAACCGACGCCTATACTACAACCACGTCTCAGATGAGGAGGCTATATCAACGTCCGTCTTCCACGCTTGCTGGTTTTTAAGTGGGCCGCTCACACGCTTCTTCCTCCCGGGGCAGAGCAGGTTCAAGCAAGTCGAGTCCTTCTTCTTCTTCAAATTTTCATGAGTACGGGTTTCGCTGAAGGGTGCTGTTTATAAATACAAGGATCATTCTTGAAGCTCCAGGGGAAAGTAATTATAAAGAAATCCTACTGTCTGGCTTATGGAAATTAATATACATACAAAAAAAAATAAGTGGCGTTTAGTGATGTTCAATAACACAGAAAATAATCCTAGCTAAACAGACTTATAAATAGGTACTGAGATGTAAATAGCAATAAGCTAAGATCAATGAGTTATGTAAATTAAAGAGTTACTTAAGTACAAACCAATTGTGGTTAAACATCCAAAGCTTCAAGAGCATTTGGAACAGAATGCAACCAAGTGCTGTTTTCTTAAAAATTGTCGATGGTCGGTTGCATCGTCAAACAATGTACTGTGAGCTCACGAAATAAGAGAAAATTATCTACAGAGGAATGAGGTGATGAAAGGTAAAGCATTACAGGGGAATGATGGACGTGTTAGCAGCAATGACTATTTAAGGGTATAATAATGAAGGTTACAAAGGAAACAAAAGAAAAAAGAGATGCGTAAAACCCAGAAAATAACAAACAAAAAATAAAATATTGAATAACGGGGGTGACTAAAATAAAGCGTGGAAAGAATTTCCACAGTAAATTACCTTTTTCTATCTGCTGCATTATCATACTGTATTTACAGTAACTGCTGCATCATTTCTGTGTACTTGAATGAATCTAAGATTAACTTTCTTCCACACAAACTGTTTTTCCTTCATAGTTAATCTCTACATATCTTATGATCTTTGACATTGTTTCCCTATGCGCAGCAATTAGAGTTAAATCGAGCATTATATCGTAATGCTTACCTCTTCAGAAGTCATATGGTAAAGTGCTTCTAACCCTAGATGCAATAATTTGGATGAATTTATATTGAGCTTTAGATTACAAATATGAAGGGGTCATTGGATTTTCACAGACATAGTCCAGATGGTTTTTCATGACAAGATCGAACTTTGGAACTAGTTAACAAAGACGTCTGAGGTTTCCAATATCATTTTAATTGGTTTCATAGCAGATTATAATTACTCTCTCTGACCTCTTAGTGCTTGATTTTGTTTGGACAGATAGCTAACATATACAATATTTATAAAAGTTTTGTATTCACGGAAATTGGATGTAACTCATCCAACCATCAAGTATAGATCTTAAGCCTAATAATTTTTTGAAACACTATGATAGCTTAGTAAGTATTGTTTAGAAATTTACATAAAAAGCCAACTGTTATTTATGATAAGAATACAAAGAAAGTGTAATATGATTTAAAATAGTAGCCTACTATTGACACGTTTTCAGACATTACTAAAGTTAAGTAGGCTTTTAATTTCCAGTGTCATACTATGATTGGCGATATTGTTTGAAAACACGATTACGATATCAGTTTATTATTAGAACTTTTTATGGTATGGTTAATTTTTGTTGGACTAGTGTGCGAAAAACAAAATAAAAAAATCTACGCTGAGGCTATCTTAGTATCTTAAAAATACTAAACTAGTAAAACTCTAATCGCAGCCTACAGTAATTAGCACATATTGCGTGTGTTTATATATACATATACAGTATATATATATTTTTGGGCTCAAGCCATGGCGTCCTGATGGAAGGTTCCTTTTTGGTAGCTTCCTTGGGTATATAACTACTAAATATTCCCAAAGAATTTAACCACAGGTTATCACAGAATTCTAACTTCTGGAGCAAGTATCCTAAAGGTTTCCCTTTAAGACATCGTATATCAACAGGGGACACATGTATTAACGCGCCACATAGCTATCTACACCCTACATAGAGTTAACACTTCGATGTGTAGGGGCGGAGAATAGCTGGGGAGCCGTTCCACAGCTAATCTCGTTCGTGGCTACTTTTGGTACTCGAGACGTAAACAAACGGGCGCCATTGCTAAATGACGTCACGTCCGTCCTCATCCTTCGTTTAGTAGCTTGCCTTACTAGTCGGATTTTTCCCTGTGCGTACTTTATCGACTTGCATCTAAGCCATGTCTCTACCCTCGGCCTCGCCTTCTTCTGGAAAGTTGAGTACAAGGTTCCAGTATTGTTTAAATAAGCTCTGACCGTAAAGTAACTTTTACTTTTCGAGATATTTGATGTTTTGTGGCAGAGCTGTGCCTCGACCGGACCCGCCATTTTATGGCGTCGCTGTTGTTTTGCATGCCTTATTTAGCTAGCCTCAACAGCGTTTTCCTGCCTCATTAACTAATCGATACTATTAGTTATTTAGTCTTCATAGCTAGGAACTTTATATATCGTGTTTTGACGCCTTGTTATCGGTCATCATCTGACCCCATACCAGTTCGCTAGTCTAGCCCCTAGGCCAGAGCGCCTAACATCAGTGTTCATGCATGATATATTTCAGTGATCCTAGGTTTAATTATGAAGATAGTGGCATTATTTTACAATACTATTGACTGTGATGCAAGTGTTTTCGCCTTCAGGGACCATATAGGGGATAGGTTTGATAGTGTGCCTTTCTAACCTAACCTACAAGTAGGACCCCTATATGCTTCCTTCATCCCCTGCCATAGGGCATCCCCTCTGTGTAGCCTTGCTCCCCCTACCATGTAAGGGGATCAAGCTCATATCAGAGTATATATCGCTTCTCTGTCCTCCCTAAGGGAATGATCCCCCCTTAGGGTTGCGTCCGAGAATGAGGAACGGCACGTCCTTCCTCTATTGCTGGGGCTAGGTCTCCGACCTTTCCTGCAATAGCGATACGTCTTCTATCCTTCCTAGTTCAGGGTGTAACATCCCTGCTCTAGGTTAGGTTTGGGGGGAGTTAGTTCTGTGCCTTGCTGAAACGATACCCATGCACTGTTCTCAGACAGGCTGCCTTACCTTAGGCTAGGGAGCATCCTCCCTTCCTTGGTGGCCGCTTTGGTACAGAGCCTCCTCCATAGAAGAGCCTTCTCTTCTCCCCTCCCCACCTATCTCTTGTATGGCCTAGCCTATACTTAGGTTAGTCTATACCCATCTGTCCCCTGTCCTACAACTCCTCCTTAGGGTGGAGTGATAGGGCTACCTTGAGCTCCTGTGTGCAGTCTGCTCTGGTACATATACCCTTCATAGTGTCCTATGGGGTTAGCCACTTGATGCGTTTTGTCCACAGGGGTTCTCCCCCCCTCTTGGGTGTTCCCTAGCCCTCCCTTGGGCTACCCTGGCTCCCGGTCCTCTGCGGCCCCTGCTTCTGGGTGATAGGGTTAGCCTCTATCATGGGTACACCCACTCAGGTGGGATGTCTTGGGGTCCGTGGCCGTACCCCTACATCCCTCCTTCTGTCTCTTTCACTATCCTGGTGCCGGTCCCTTGCCGCCTCCCCTGTCGGTGATACCCACCTCCTACCTTGGTGACATATCCCTTGCCCTCTGGGCCGTCAGTACTCCGTGTGCCGGGGGACTGCCGCCTCCCGTCGGCGTCCAGCCGATGGCCTTCCCTCTTACCTCATAGCTTCGGTCGTCCGTCCATCGGTCCGGCCCCCGGAGTGCCAGCATCCACTACCGGAAGTCCGGTTCCGCTATACCCATCCTTGTCCCTGTCACCAAGCCGGCAACCTTCGGCTGCCGGAGCCGCCGCTCCCCGCCTGGTATTACCCCTGACTTATATATTTGCCTTCCCTAATGCCAGAAACTCTGCTGGAGCGGCCTCCGGCGTGCTGCCGGTCTGCCGGAGCCTTCCGGAGGCGTCAAAGTGACTTGCACCCCTTCTACTAGCTATCATCTCATGCTGATAGCCCTACATCGCAACCAGATGGTTTGATTACATAAATAGATAGGTATTATCTTACCGTTCTATTAGTAACCATGCTGTCTTCTTGCATATCACAGATTTCCAGCATGCTGTGTGTATCTTAGCACGGCTGGTTGCCGGAAACCATTACCCTATGGGATCTTCTACGTTCCCATTTCTAGGGTCTGAGTAGCCTCAGTCCCAGTTTTATATCCTTGGCAATTCCCAATAGAATTCCCACTGCCTTCCTGGCATTCTATGTTGAATTCTGTCCTGTGCCCTCAGTCACAACAAATTGTCTATGGATAAGGTTACGGTAACCAGCCGGGCGGGTTACACGGAGTATGTGTCTATCTCCTTCTTTTCCACCCATTCTCTGATCATCACACTTAATATTATGTTAAAGATTAATCCTTTAATATTTAACTTTAGAATAGAAGTCATTTTTATGACTCCCCCATACTCATGTTCTCTTTCTCTTACAGGAGGAGCACGTGAAGTGCGACCACGGCTTCTGTGCAGTGAAGCACCTGCACTTTTATGGGCACACGGCGTGTAGGACTCACGCCCCTTGTGCCAACAAGAGAGGTGATCTGAAGTTCTGGGACCCGCAGAACTGTACTGTCTGCCAGGAACGCCTGGTCGAGGCGTTCAATAACCCTCCCTCAGCGGAGGTTAGGGACGCTTCTCGAGAGAAGCTACGCAAATGGGTGCGTGGCTTCCAGAAGAACGCCACTGGACCGTACCTTGCCACTGAAGACTTGAGGGCCTTACTGTTCCCAAAGGCATCCCCAGAATCTGTGGTCCCCAAGGATCAGATCCCCACCGTCCAGATCACGGTGGAACCCGATGTTGTCATGGCCCAGTCCATGCACGAGTGTCGCCTGGATACCGATAACGCGGAGCGTATGTCGGAGGTGTCGGAGACAACGGAGAGGAACCTCATGGCCGAAGAATTGGACTATGAGGAGGACCAAGTGGAATACACCGAGTCGGAGCAGGAGGTCACTCCGCCTTCCACCACCGCCCCAACTCCTACACCGACGGAAGTATCTCTCCCGTCTACCTCCGCCACCCCGGACCCCATCCCAACCGCCCAGGAGATGTTCCGTATGCTTGAAGCCCTTATGGACAAGAAACTCCGTGAGACACACGAGTACATCAGGACCATGGGAAGTTCCAAGGAGCCGAAAAGGATTTCGGTTAAGGACCTCCCGGCATGCTCGCACGCCAACCCCTGGAGGTATGCCGAGCATATGCCTATCGCAACGGGCAGGATCTTCGTCAGTGAGAAGGTCGGCTCGGTTGCCCTGGAAGAAGTGGAGTTCTTCCCGAGTTTTGAGGCTTATCCGGTCTGTTACGTCCGGCTTCGATCCGAACCTGCCTCTAAAGAAGAGACCGAACCTAAGGAGGTGATAGTGTTCGATCTCCCGAAGGCCCAGGCTATGCTGGCCAATGCTTTTAAAAGTAGGGGTTTTACCTGCTCAAAGCTTCTGGCACTGAGCAAGAAGCACCCTACCTACGTCGCACCTAATGATGCGATCCTCCCCTTCATGGAAAAAGCCTTCGGCGCGGTACACAAGGCAGTGGAAGAAGGGAAACCTTGCCCTGCACTGGAGGAGTGCAGACCCTTCTCCCTGGTGACTCCCCCCGATTTTCGACACTGGAAGGATATCCAGCATACCTTCGTGGTGGGAAAACTAGATCCTGACGTTGCTGGACGTCAGTTTAACGAAGACCTCCCGAAACTTAATGACCATCTCCTTCGTCGGGAACAAGACACGAAGGAAAGGCTCGCCGCATCCATGTCCCTCCAGGTACAGCTTGACGTCATGGCCGGTGACACTAGAGTCCCCGACCACTACATGGTGCTCGCCAAAACGCATCTGGCGACTGTAGTCAAGGACTTGTACAGCTTCATGAAGGCTCGGTGAGCCTGTCGTGAATTCGTGTTCTCAAGTGCCACAGTGAGACACGAACCCCGGAGGCTGATTTCCTCCAACATCTGGGGTAAGCACCTCTTTCCCTCTGCTCTTGTGAAAGAGATCACCGACAAGGCCGCCACTGAGAACAAGAACCTTCTCCACAAGTGGGGCATGTCGAAGAAGAGGAAATCCTCTCAGGACGATGGCCCTCAACCTAAGAGGAAATCCTCCAAGCCAAAACCCCAGCAACGTCAACAGAGACGGCAGTTTCCGGGACCCGCTACTCCCCAAGTGGCTGCTCAGCCACAGCAGACCTTTCAGCTGGTCACCCAACCGGTCTTGTCCCAGTCACCGGTTTTCACCCCTGCCTTCGAGCAACAGACGACTACCTTTCGTCCCAAAGGTAGAGGCTTAAGCAGAGGTGCAGGCAGAGACGCATCTCGCCGTCCCTCCAGAGGCAGAGGAGGAAGGGGAGCTAGCGGCCGAGGCAGTAAACCCTCGGGACACCAGAAGCAATGAAGTGCTTCCGGTAAAGGAAGACTCCGCCAATTCCAGGATCATTGGACCTTCGATCCCTGGGCACACAGCATCGTCAAGAAGGGTCTAGGCTGGAGTTGGACTCAACCACCCCCAACCTTCCAGCAATTCTTCCAACAATCAACCCCCCTTCTGGAAGAATATGTCCTAGATCTCTTGAACAAGAAGGTGATAAGGAGGGTAAAGTCAACCAGGTTCCAAGGGAGACTGTTTTGCGTCCCCAAGAAGGACTCCGACAAGCTCAGAGTCATTCTAGACTTATCCCCCCTCAACAAGTTCATAGCGAACAACAAGTTCAAGATGCTGACTCTTCAACAGATAAGGACCCTTCTGCCTCAAGGTTCTTACACGGTCTCCATAGACCTGGCGGATGCCTACTGGCACGTTCCAATGAACCACCACGCTTCCTCCTACCTAGGATTTCGAATCCAAAGGAAAAGCTACGCCTTCAGGGCCATGCCCTTCGGCCTCAACGTGGCCCCTCGGATCTTCACAAAGCTGGCGGACGCCATAGTACAACAGCTCCGCCTCCAAGACATCCAGGTGATGGCCTACCTCGACGACTGGCTAGTCTGGACTCCATCGCCCGAGGATTGTTTAAGATCCTGCAGCAAAGTCACCCAGTTCCTAGAACACCTGTGATTCAAGATAAACGCGAAGAAATCTGGCCTCTTTCCAGCTCAGAAGTTCCAATGGTTAGGAATCCAGTGGAACCTTCAGTCACACCGCCTTTCCATCCCCCAGAAGAAAAGGAAAGAAATAGCAGGGTCTGTCAAGCGACTGCTGAAATCCAAACGGATCTCAAGACGTCAGCAGGAACGAGTTCTAGGCTCTCTACAGTTCGCCTCAGTGACAAACCCAGTGCTACGTGCACAGCTAAAGGATGCCGCGGGAGTCTGGAGACGTTCTGCATCCATCGCTCGAAGAGACCTCAAGAGACGGCTCCCAAACAGACTTCGGCTGCTCCTCAAGCCGTGGTCGGAAGCAATGGTCCTGAAAAGGTCCATCCCTCTTCAACACCCACCTCCATCACTCAACATCCACACGGACGCTTCGCTGGAGGGTTGGGGAGGTCACTCCCACCAAAAACAGGCTCAAGGCATATGGTCTCCCCTATTCAAGACGTTTCACATCAACATCTTGGAGGCCATGGCGGTCCTTCTAACTCTGAAGAAACTCTCCCCGCCTCCCTCGATCTATATTCGTCTAACCCTAGACAACTCGGTGGTAGTTCGATGTCTCAATCGCCAAGGCTCAAGATCGCCCCAGATAAATCAGGTGCTTCTGACAATCTTCCGTCTGGCAGAGAAGAAGAAATGGCACCTGTCTGCAGTTCACCTACAAGGATTCCGCAATGTGACGGCGGACGCTCTATCCCGGACAAGCCCGATAGAATCGGAATGGTCTCTAGACGCAAGATCATTCTCCTTCATCTCTCACCAAGTCCCGGAACTTCAGATCGATCTCTTCGCAACGAGCGACAACAATCAACTTCCTCGATATGTGGCCCCGTACGAGGACCCCAAGGCAGAAGCAGTGGACGCCATGTCACTGGACTGGAACAGATGGTCCAAGATCTACCTGTTCCCTCCCACCAACCTTCTGCTGAAAGTCCTCTCCAAGCTGAGAACCTTCAAAGGGACAGCGGCCCTAGTGGCTCCCAAGTGGCCCCGGAGCAATTGGTACCCCCTGGTCTTGGAGCTGCAGCCCACGCTGATCCCTCTCTCGGGCCCAGTTCTCTCCCAGCAAGTACAGAAGTCGACTGTCTTCGCTTCATCATCGAAAATCAAGGACCTTCATCTCATGATTTTCTCTCCCTAGCCACGAAGAAAAGGTTTGGGATCTCGAAGAAAAGTCTAGACTTCCTCGAGGAATACAAGACCGAATCCACAAGACGGCAATACGAATCATCCTGGAGAAAATGGGTCTCATTCGTCAAGGCAAAAAATCCTACGGAAATCACCATTGATTTTTGCATGTCCTTCTTTATTCACCTTCATGGACAGGGCTTGGCAGCCAACACGATTTCTACTTGCAAATCGGCCTTGACTAGATCACTGATGTATGCCTTCCAGATTGATCTGTCCAACGACATCTTCAATAAACTGCCGAAAGCATGCGCTCGTCTACGCCCAGCACCCCCACCAAAACCGATCTCCTGGTCTCTGGACAAGGTGCTCCATTTTGCCTCCAACTTGGACAATGATTCGTGCCCTCTCAAGGATCTGACTCAAAAAGTTATATTTCTTTTTGCTCTTGCCTCAGGAGCCCGAGTCAGAGAAATAGTGGCATTATCAAGGGATGAGGGTCATATCCTGTTTACAGACTCAGGAGACCTTACCCTCTTCCCGGATCCGACGTTTCTCGCCAAAAACGAATTACCCACCAAAAGATGGGGCCCTTGGAGAATATGCCCCCTGAAAGAAGATGCCTCTCTATGTCCAGTAGAGAGCCTCAAGGTCTATCTTCGCAGAACTTCGGACTTTGGTGGAGGCCAACTCTTCAAAGGAGAAACATCGGGCAGCGACCTGTCACTGAAACAACTAAGAGCGAAAATCACCTACTTCATTCGCAGAGCGGATCCTGACAGTACACCCGCCGGTCACGATCCTAGAAAAGTTGCATCGTCTCTGAATTTCTTTCAGAGTATGGATTTCGAAAGCCTTAAGAGTTTCACAGGCTGGAAATCTTCGCGTGTTTTCTTCAAACATTATGCGAAACAAGTGCATGAAGTCAAACATTTTGTGGTAGCTGCAGGTAGTGTTATGAAACCTGCACCTAACTCTGCATAGAACAGTGAGTTACTTGGGACTCTAACTCTACGGGTGCCTATGTTGACCCTCGAGTGATACGTAGTGATTTCAAAGACACTTAGTGTTTTTTCATATACTGTTCTTCTCCCAGGTGAAATGTCATAGTCGTCACACGAGTGCCGCATGCCTTGAGCATGATGTGTTTTAATTTTAAAGACTGACGTTCCTCTGGAACGAGTGCCTACTAATAATTTTGAAATTCTCTTTCAGATTCAAGAGCACGTCTTTCATTACTATGTACATTATAATTTGTGTAAATTACTTTTACATATTTATTGCATTTCATTAATATATTCTGCAATTGTGAAATAAAATTTCTATTTTATTACTTGTGCGTCTCAATCCGCTCCTACTTATACTATGAAATACACATCTGTCATAGTTTTATTATCCCCTTCCTCTTATATTTGATGAAGATTACTAAGGTTTCAACCCTTATTATATACTCACCTGTGCAATGTAATATTCCTACACGAATACTTACTTACTTCATATCTTAGAGACCAGACGATTCTCTATTAACATACAGTGCCTAACCACCACTTGTCTGCCCTTGAGACTGTTCCTATATGAATGCCAACCATTCAGTCTTGTCTCCAAGTTCTTCATGTTCTCCTGGCAAGGTGAGTAGCCCTTCGATGACCACTTTGATCTTCGGCATGGCCCGTGGGGACTTCACTGCCAGGGGGGCAGGAAGTTCTCTTCCTTACGGTTCTTCTATTAAGATTACTATGCTAACCTGTTCAAAGCCCTCGGCACTTACACTAAAAGGGGAAAATCTACCACGATACATTGATTCTCTGGTATTCTTCCATCAAGACGCCATGGCTTGAGCCCAAAAAACGGATTTTGAGCGAAGCGAAAAATCTATTTTTGGGTGAGATAGCCATGGCGTCCTGATGGACCCTCCCTGCTACTTCGTCCAGTTTTTCAGGTCCCACCCTGCTCTGCTGTATCATGGTGATCGGCAAGCAACTGGCTTCAGGATGAGGACGGACGTGACGTCATTTAGCAATGGCGCCCGTTTGTTTACGTCTCGAGTACCAAAAGTAGCCACGAACGAGATTAGCTGTGGAACAGCTCCCCAGCTATTCTCCGCCCCTACACATCGAAGTGTTAACTCTATGTAGATTGTAGATAGCTATGTGGCGCGTTAATACATGCGTCCCCTGTTGATATACGATGTCTTAAAGGGAAACCTTTAGGATACTCGCTCCAGAAGTTGAAATTCTGTGATAACCTGTGGTTAAATTCTCTGGGAATATTTAGTAGTTATATACCCAAGGAAGCTACCAAAAAGGAACCTTCCATCAGGACGCCATGGCTATCTCACCCAAAAATAGATTTTTTGCTTCGCTCAAAATCCGTTACATATATATATATATATATATATATATATATATATATATATATTTGTTTTGTTTTGTTTTGTTTTGTTTCATTTGTTGATGTTGGCTACCCCCCAAATTTGGGGGAAGTGCCTTGGTATATGTATGTATGTATGTATGTATATATATATATATATATATATATATATATATATATATATATATATATATATATATATATATATATATATAATATATATATATATATATATATATATATATATATATATATATATATATATATATTATGGAGAATCGATTTTTGTAAAAAGATAAGCGGGACCTTGATCCAGGTAAGTCTCCCTGCAACAAGCAGCCAAGATCAACAGGAGAGGATAGTGGCACTAACACTCAAGGCCACAGCACCCTGGCAATAACTGTATTTATGCAGTTCATGAACCTTCACTCTAATAGGAAAGTATTCTCTGTCATGAGACCTAAAAACTCCACATGTGACTAAGTAATTAATTGATGATCTACCTTAGCTTTGTCGTGCTAAGGCTCTATTTCGAATCCGTCCGAGTGACCTCAGTGAGATGCTGGACAGACATTTACGTTGATATAGACAAAGGCAATTAATATGAGCAGTGATGTATTTAAGTAATGTTAAATGGGGATCTTCACCTTCAAAGCACCAAGTTAAAAAAGTGTACAACCACTTATACCAACTTACACGTACCTACAGTAGGTTACTTTCTTCAACATCTCGAGTACAACGAACTCGCACTAAATTATTGGTTTGTTTAATGCAGAATATTCAATTAAGGGGTTAAGGATGCCAATGTCTGCAATCTATTCCAGTTTCTTTATTACAGTAAAGAGGAAAACCAGAGAAACTCAATAATGACTTCAAATGGCAAAATTAGTAAATGAAATGTTAACTACAATTTAAAAGAGAAATGAACACTGAAAATAATTGACTGAATGAACACGTGGGATTAACCCTCAAACAAAATGTATAAAATAAAAATGTTAAAGCAAATAATCTTGTCCTAAGCAGTAGGCTACTGTGAGGTCCAAACATGTGGCCAGTGACCTGAGACAATTACCAATAAATAAAGCACAATTACGTTAAATTCCATGCTCGCAACCCAAAAAAATGTAATGCCAGCTCTTTGCTTAAACTTTACTTAAGAGTAAATTGAAAACTTATCTGAAGGGGGAATGACCATTAATTAAACTTACAAGATTCTCTATTCTGGGTGCCTGTGTCCAGATAATGGTGGTCTTGAGTTCCACCTCACTAGGCCTACCGCAGGGGTTTAGTGGATTTAATGGCCCCTTCGAACTCATCCCTAGAATTGATTAGAGGCCCCTACGGGAATTGCTGCTTTGTCCTCAATATCTGTGGCCTCTCAAGGCTCCTACTTGTCCTTGACCTTAATTTTCATATGCTTCTAAGACTAATTCTTTAGTATTTAGTACAGAATCGAACACAGATATAAACAGGATTTGGCTTCAGCTTTAAAATTTCGATACTTTTCTTAATTGGGTTGTAAGGACAGTGAGACAAGCGTCACCAAGATCAACTGATACTTTATTCAAATGTGCGTGGGAGTATATTACAAGGTGCGGACGGAAAGGTAGGATGGCGCTGGCGCCAAATCAGATTGAATTGCCCGCCAAAATATATGTGTTTTCTTACACTTACAAATATACGAATTATGAGTTAACAAAAACATGTAATGAAATAATACATATGTCAAAATGTTGCTCTGATAGAGCGGAATACATATACATGGGAAACCACGGTGTGGCGAAAGGAGAATTCAAATAAATAAACAGTTTGTTGATTTTCTGGAAGTCGAAGGGAGAGGTGTCCTTACAAGTACTCCCCCCCCCCACCAAGACATCGAGCGGCGTAGAGAGCTGATGATCAATCTTCGTATCTTTTCGGGCGTCGGAGGGTTCCTCTTGTTTTTGAACGGAGGGGCGCGCCGGCGGTCAGCGTAATGATCTCTTCCTCTTGTCGTCGTTTGATGATTTTTCTTTCGTTGGGCGCCTTGTTTTGAGGTGGAACTCTGGGTCTGCCAGGTTCGGCGGAGGCGGTGTCGCTTCCTTCGAGAAATGCTGGTTTCACGCGGTCTATTGAGACCCAGTCCTCTTGGCCCTGGACGTCGAGAAGGAAGGCTTTCGTTGTCTTCTTAATTACCCGGTAGGGGCCTCGATAAGGTCTAGTTAGTGGTTGTCGATGAGCGTCGACACGGACGAAAATGTACCCGCAGTCATCCAGGTTTTTTGGCTTGAAGTGCTTGGTTCTGTCCTGGTAAGTTTTGAGACATGGCCTGAACTTCCTGGCGATGTCCCTTAGGTGATCCAGCTGCATGTCGTCGGTTGATGAGGGAAAGAATTCGCCAGGAACTGCGAGCGCCTCCCCGTAAACCTTTTCGGCGGGCGAAGGTTCGCCGTCTGCGCGAGGGGCGGTGCGAAGGCCGAGGAGTACCCAAGGAAGTCGTGATTTCCAGTCCCCGTCGGTGCAGCTCGCCATCAGGGATGCCTTGAGGGCGCGGTGAGTTCTTTCGACCATGCCGTTCGCCGCGGGGTTGTATGACGTGGTGCTGTGGAGCGTCTTCCCCATCAGGTTCGCCAAAGCGAGCCATATTTCTGAGAGGAAAGCGGGGCCTCTCTCTGTCATGATGTCGTCAGAAACGCCAAACCTGCTCACCCAGCTTGACAGGAGGGCTTCGGCGCATGCTTGAGTCGTAGCTTCGGTCATCGGCGATGCCTCCAACCACCTCGTGGAGCGATCGATGATCGTAAGCAGGTAGCGAGCAGATCCAGAAGGGGGCAATGGTCCCACTACGTCGATGTGTATGTGACCGAAACGTCTTTTTGGCTGGGGAAAATCGCCTACCCCCGATTCGGTGTGACGGCTGACTTTGCTTGACTGGCAGTTGATGCATGACTTCGCCCATTCCCGGGCGTCCTTTTTTTATCCCTGGCCAGACGAACTTTTCAGACAGAAGGCGAGTGGTGGTGCATCCTGAGGGGTGTGAAAGTCCATGGATGATATCGAATATTTTCCTTCTGCAGGAGGCTGGTATCCAGGGACGTGGGCGGCCCGTGCTGGTGTCGCAAAGAATAGTTACTCCTGCTGGTCCGAGGGGAATCGCACTTATCTTGAGCGCGGATGGCCCCGTCAGGTGATCCTGTGCTTCTCGGTCGGTGCGTTGTTCGGTTGCGAGATTGGCGTAGTCGATTCCCAGGTGGATTGCGTCAATTTCAATCCTTGAAAGGGCGTCCGTGACTGGGTTTTTCTTTCCTGGGACGTAACGTATGGTGCACCCGAATTCGGCGATTGTTGCGAGATGACGTTGTTGTCGGGAGGACCATGCGTCTGTCGATTTCGTGAAAGCGTGTACGAGGGGTTGATGGTCCGTCGCGATTGTGAAGGGAGTGCCCTCCAAGATGTGCCTGCAGTGGCGGACGGCGAGGTAGACGGCGAGGAGTTCCCTATCGAAGGTGCTGTATCTTGTTTCGGCGAGTTTCAATTTCTTGCTGAAGAATGCCAGCGGTCGAGGAGAACCATCAACGAGTTGCTCCGGCACAGCCCCACAGGCGACGTTGCTGGCGTCGGTCGTTAGTCGCAGGGGCGCGTTGTCGTCGAAATGAGCCAGGGTGGTGGCATTTGCGAGGGCATCCTTCGTCCGGGCGAATGCCTGTTGCTGGGGCAAACCCCACTCGAGGTTTTTTGCTTTTCCTTTCAGGACGTTGTCGAGGGGTGACAGGGTTTGTGCGATGTTGGGGATGAAGCGCCTGTAGTAATTGAACATCCCCAGGAACTCCTGAAGTTGGCGGATGGTCGTAGGTATCAGGGACTTTCTGATGGCGTCGACCTTGGTTATCATGGGTTTTACCCCGCACGAGGATAGGCGGTGACCAAGGAAATCCACACCTTCCGCACCGAACGTGCATTTGTCGAAACGTACTACCAGGCCGTTCTCCTGTAGGCGTTTGAGGACGGTGCAGACGTGCCTCCGGTGTTCCTCCTTGGTTTTCGAGAATATCAGGATGTCGTCGACGTAGCAGACGCAGAAAGGTAGGTCACCCAGAATGCTATCCATTAGTCATTGGAAGGTCGCCCCGGTGTTGCGTAGACCGAAGGTTGAGTATGCGAAGGTGTAGGATCCAAACGGCGTTACAATGGCAGTTTTCGGGATGTCTTCCGGAAATACGGGGACCTGGAAATAAGACTTGAGGAGGTCCATCTTGGTAAAATACTTCGCGCCGTGCAACGCGTTTGTTAGGTCCTGCATGTTGGGCAGCGGGTAGTGATCGGGCGTTGTGATGAGGTTGAGGCACCTATAGTCGCCGCAAGGTCTCCAGGACCCGTCCGACTTTTTTACCATGTGTAGGGGCGATGCCCAGGGACTCGATGCTTTCTTACAGATACCCATGCGTTCCATGTCCTCAAAGGCGCGTTTGGCATCCTTCAGTTTCTGGGATGGGAGGCGGCGGAATTTGGTGTGAGTAGGAGGTCCTGTCATTGTGATGTGGTGGTAGATCCCGTGCTTGGACGGGGAACCTGGCGAGTGTCGGAGCTCGGGCTTGAAAACCTCGGGAAATTCTCGTAGGAGGTCGGCGTAGGGGTGCGTCGTTACAGCGGATACGGACATTGTTGCAGGGCCGTATTCTAGGGCGCGGGACTGGCAGGTTCCCGTGTCGATGAGACGTTTGTTAGCGACATCGACGAGGAGTCCGTGGTGGGCGAGGAAATCCGCACCGAGGAGGGGGCGATTGCGATAGCGAAGGGCCAAGAATACGAACGGCACATGATAGATATCTTGAGGGTCTTGATCCCATAGCACTGTATGGGAGATCCATTGGAGGGGATGAGTGAGGGAGCGTTTTTGTTGGGACCACGGTCTAGGTCGGACTTGGAAGGTGGGAACGTTGACTGCATTGCGCCGGTGTCTACCATGAGTCTACGGTTGGAAATGGTATCGAGGATATAGAAACCATTCTTGTTTTGGTTAACTGCGGCTGCGATGGTGGCAGGTGGATGCTTCTGGCGTCATCTTCTAGGGAAACTGCATGGTGCTCTACATTTCTTGGCGTCGCTGCCGAACTGTTGGTGGTAGAAGCACCATGCTGGGTTAGTCCTAGGGTTCGGTCGTGTTGGTTGCGGCGGTTTCTTTCTTTTTAGAACGTTGATCTCGTCGTCCTCAGGGGCCGTTGCCGAGGAGTCTATGCAAGAGCAGCTGCTGAAGGAGGAGAACGAAGGCGGTGCTGACGATGATGCTCCGAGGCGAGATGCTTTGGAGGCCTCGTGAAGCTTCTGAGCCTTCGACAGGAGTTCGTTCATCGGGAGCGTGTCGGCGTCTGTCAATTGGGCCCTTACGTCCTGTGGTAGGCGTCGAAGAAAGATCTCGCGAGATAAGCTAATCTCACGTCGTCGGCCGTTGCTGTCTGTTTCGGGGAGCATAAGCAGGCCGGATAACTCGTCCCACGCCTCGACAGGAGAGGTGTCACCCATGGGCTTGCCAGCGAGGTCCAGGACTTTCTGTGCCCTTGCTGAGACGGAGAGGGAGTTGATACCGATGAGTTTCGTTCTCAGGTCGTCGTATGAAACTTGGCTGGCCTGGGCGTCGAGCCATGGGGAAATCTTGTTGAATACCTCTTCAGGTATGGAGGTGAGAACGATGTCAGCCTTGGCGCAGGAGTCGCTGAGCCTAGCGACGCGGAAGAGTACGTCTACTCTCAGGAACCAGGAAGCGGTGTTGTGTTGAGAAAAGGGCGGCAGTTTGACTTTGGGCGTGGAGGTGAGGCCTTTGGGTGCGATGGGTGTGTTGCTTCCTGCATCGTGGCCAGACGACGAGTTGGCGAAGAGGTGGGAAGTTAATATGTCGGTTAAGCTCATCCTACTGCCTTACATGCACCAAAGTGTGGGAGAACCAAAGGCAGGCTTACGCGTAAGGTAAAGGAGTATAGAGAAGGTAGCACGGCCGTAATAAGTCCGTTAATGGCAAAGCCAAAACCGCTGATGCTACTTTCAACTCCGGGGTCACCAGTTGTAAGGACAGTGAGACAAGCGTCACCAAGATCAACTGATACTTTATTCAAATGTGCGTAGGAGTATATTACAAGGTACGGACGGAAAGGTAGGATAGCGCTGGCGCCAAATCAGATTGAATTGCCCGCCAAAATATATGTGTTTTCTTACACTTACAAATATACGAATTATGAGTTAACAGAAACATGTAATGAAAAAATACATATGTCAAAATGTAGCTCTGATAGAGCAGAATAAATATACATGGGAAACCACGGTGTGGCTAAAGGAGAATTCAAATAAATAAACAGTTTGTTGATTTTCTGGACGACGAAGGGAGCGGTGTCCTTACAGGGTTAGTGCGTTAGATAGAGCAAGCAAGCAAAGTTTCTCCTACATAATCTATAGTTCTAAATGAATATTCTAAATTTAAAACAACATAAGAAAATAGTATTTGAATTTCTATATAGATACCAACAATCTCGGGGGGGGGGGGTTTGCAAATAGTGACAAATAATTTTAGACTAGTATGTGCTTCATATAAAAGAAAACGAGATAAAAATTGAATTGAAAGAAAACTAATATTTGCACCCAAACAATAATATTTGATACGAGAGCCTTAACTTTTTAAAATTCTGTTTGACTGCAATGTTTGCTAATTAACAACACTAAAACCGTAAGTAATGTTTCTAAGATAAATCAAATCAAGTTGAGTTATGACAATAATTCTTTTATCATAGTTATAATGGGAAATATTTCTTTGTAATTTACCTAAACACTCTTTACTTTATGGAACATTTGATATTTCATACAAACCAAAATAAATTAGATCTGAACTAAAGTGAGTATACCATTCATTCGCTTCTAAACACTACGATCTCTGTTTGTGAACTAAACTAAAATCATGTCCGAATAGTATATATACATATGTATATGTATATATATATATATATATATATATATATATATATATATATATATATATATATATATATGTATATATATATATATGTGTGTGTGTGTGTGTGTGTGTGTACAGTATATATATATATATATATATATATATATATATATATATATATATATATATATATATATATATATATATATATATACATATACATATTTATATATATATATATATATATATATATATATATATATATATATATATATATATATATATTGTGGAGAATTTTTCATGTGTGTTCTGAGTGGGAACTTAGTCTGGGAAAGTCTCCTTATAACAGTTACATAAAGTTCAACAGGGGAGGATATAAGCACTTACTCTCGGGGCACAAACACCCTGCTAATACTTTACTGTCACAATTCACTAACCATCACTCTTAAATACAAAAGGGGGAAATTTTACTGTCCAGAGGCCGGAGAACTCCACACGTAGGATTAGCAATAATTTATGGCCTACTCTAGCTTTGTCAGGTCTATAGTCATCTCAATCTCAGGCTCTGTTCCGGCTCCGTCCCAGCTACCCTAGCGAGATGCTGGACAGGTATTTTACGTTAATGTAATTAGACAAAATCCAACATGGGAGCAGTGATGTAAAGTAGTTTAAAAGTTTAAAGATAAGGATCTTTACCTTCGAAGCAAATATATTAATGCAAAGTTCCTCGCTGTTACCACCTATAGACTTACTTAGGTTTACTCTTCAAATATTCCCAGTTTAAACATTAAATAAATGAGGGAGCAAAAATGCTAAGGAGGTTTAATTAACCTAATATTGATTTATTCACAAATTTACATTAAAACAAAACGGACATCTTAACAACACAAAAATAGAATAATAAAGAGAATGCAAATTAAAAGCAATTCAAAATAATAAAGATGATGGTTTAGACACGTGGTCTGCAATAATCAAAAATCGAAATGGGGTCAGGAACGTGGCCCACGTGACCCAGAGACTGTGCTAGTCTCAAACCAGAAATTAATATCCAAGAAAAATATATACACACAATCCCACCGCACACAGTCCGAATAGTGTAAAAGCCAGGTTCCCTATCAAGTTAAAATTAGTCTAAGGTAAATAATGGGGGAATAACTATGGCCATTGATGTAGTAACTGCACTCCTTTGATGATCCGTCCTATGCCCGTGATGGCTGTTGACCTGGTTGCACTTTGCACTTTGCACTCTTGCCGGGCTCACCCCAAGAATCCTCGTTTGTGGTAATTAAGGTTCCCAGTTTCCACTCTTTCACAGTCTCCAGCCGGCAGCCACAGGACTCCTTGGTGAGTCACGTTTTGGAAGAGGGGGATGGGGGTGAGCCAGAGGTGCACGGATTCACTGACCAGGCAGGTCAGTAGGCTAGGGAAGCTTCTAGTTGAATTGGGCAAGACACTAAGGTCGAGGAGATCACCTGGCGGTGGCGGTCATGATGCGCGCGGTAATCCATTGAGGGTGCCATATCGGGACTTCAGGACAGGGCAATGTATTGTTGCAAGGAGTGCAGAGGAGGCAGGATTTTGTACTAAATACTTTAGAGAAATCTTGCTACTCTAAGGGAGTTTATATATACAACAATCCTACCTATTCTGGCTTGCTAAAAATTAATAGTTTAAATGATTAATCAGCAATGGACTGGTGCGATGGGCATACATCTTAAAATTAACAAACCTTAATTGGTATTGAGAAATATAAGATGCATTAATTCAGCAGTATTGAAATTTATATTTAAAATTCAGTTTAGGAATTTAATCTCGACCCACGTAGTTTAAGGAAAGAACCAACATACGCCGGGGTTACCACTAAAGCCCTCTGTTGTGCGTAACTACGCTGTGACGTCATGAGCATGGCGTGCGCCACTGTCAACAAGGTTAAATTTAGATTAGTTCTCCCTATGTTTCGTTAAAGAAAATTGAATGTAGGAGAGATCGTTTAAGGGGTAGCTATAGTATTAGTAGAGGAGAGTTAAAAATACGATTGAAAGAAGAAGAGTGAAGAAAATTCTTCACATATATATACATACATATATATATATATATATATATATATATATATATATATATATATATATATGTGTGTGTGTGTGTGTGTGTGTGTGCGTGTGTGTGTGTGTGTGTGGGTGTGTGTGTTGTGGAGAATTTTTTATGTTCTGAGTGGGAACTTAGTCCGGGAAAGTCTCCTTATGACAGTTACATAAAGTTCAACAGAGGAGGATAATGAGCACTTACTCTCGGGGCACAAACGCCCTGCTAATACTTTACTGTCACAATTTACTAACCATCACTCTTAAATACAAAAGGGTGAAATTTACTGTCCAGAGGCCGGAGAAGTCCACCCGTGAAATATAGATAATTTATGGCCTACTCTAGCTTTGTCAGGTCTATAGTCATCTCATTCTTAGGCTCTGTTCCGACTTCGTCGTAGCTACCCCAATGAGATGCTGGACAGGTATTTTACGTTAATGTAATTAGACAAAATCTAAAATGGGAGCAGTGATGTAAAGTAGTTTAAAAGTTTAAAGATAAGGATCTTTACCTTCGAAGCAGATATATTAAATACAAAGTTCCTCGCTGTTACCACCTATAGACTTACTTAGGTTTACTCTTCAAATATTGGGTATTTTGTCCCGTGATCAACTATTCAATTCACACATTAAAATAAATGAGGGAGCAAAAATACGAAAGAGGTTTAATTAACCTAATATTGATTTATTCACAAATTTACATTAAAACAAAACGGATATCTTAACAACACAAAAGTATCATAAAAAAAATGCAAATTGAAAGCAATTTAACGTGATTAGTTAAACACGTGGTCTGTAATAATAAAAAATCAAAATGGGGTCGGGCACGTGGCCCACGTGACCCAGAGACTGTGCTAGTCTCAAACTAGAAATTAATAACGGAAAAATATTTACACACAATCCCACCGCGCACAGTCCGAATAGTGTAAAAGCCAGTTATTCTAAGCAAGTTAAAATTAGTCTAAGCTAAGAACAAATGGGGGAATAACTATGGCCATTGATGTAGTACCTGCACTCCTTTGAAGATTAGTCCTATGCCCGTGATGGCTGTTGACCTGGTTGCACTTTTCACTCTTTGCTGGCCCACCCCAAGAATCTCTGTTTGTGGTAATATGGTTCCCAGGTTCCACTCCTTCACTGTCTCCAGCCGGCAGCCACAGGACTCCTTGGTGAGTCACGTTTTGGGAGAGGGGGTGAGCCAGAGGTGCACAGGTTCACTGACCAGGAAGGTCAGTAGGCCAGGGCGGCTTCAGAACGAATGGGCTTGACACTAAGGTCGAGGAGATCACCTGGCTTCACCTTTCCAGACAGGTGAGGAGCTTGGTGCGTGTGGTACTTCATTGGGGGTGCCATATCGGGACTTCAGGACAGGGCAATGTATTATTGCAAGGAGTGCAGAGGAGGCAGGATTTTATACTAGATACTTTAGAGAAATCTTGCTGCTCTAAGGGAGTTTATATATACAATAATCCTACCTATTCTGGCTTGCTAAAAATTAGTATTTTAAATGATTAATTAGCAATGGACTGGTGCAATGGCCATACATCTTAAAATTAACAAACCTTAATTGGTATTGAGAAATATAAGATGCACTAATTCAGCAGTATTGAAATTTATATCAAAATTCAATTTAGGAATTTAATCTCGACCCACGTAGTTTAAGGAAAGAACCAACATACGCCGGGGTTACTACTAAGGCCCTCTGTTGTGCGTATCTACGCTGTGACGTCACGAGCATGGCGTGCGCCACTGTCAACAAGTTTTAGTTTGGAATAGTCCTCCCTATATTTGGTTAAAGAAAATTGAATGTAGGAGAGATCGTTTAAGGCGTAGCTATAGTATTAGTAGAAGAGAGTTAAAAATACGATTGGAAGAAGAAGAGTGAAGAAAATTCTTCACATGTGTATATATTCACATGTGTATATATACAGTATATATATACATATACATATATATATATATATATATATATATATATATATATATATATATATGTATATATATATATATATATATATATATATATATATATGTATATATATATATATATATATATATATATATACATATATATACATATATATATATGTGTGTATATATGTATATATATATATATATATATATATATATATATATATATATATATATATATATATATATATATATATATATATATATGGGCCTGTACTTTCAAGATTTTTTCAATCTTCATTTTAAAGTCATTTAGTACATTACAATCATATTCGGACATGATTTTAGTTTAGTTCACAAACAGAGATCGTAGGGTTTAGAAGCGAATGAATGGTATACTCACTTTAGTTCAGATCTAATTTATTTTGGTTTATTTTGATCAAAGAAAAATTGCTTCATCACTGAACTTTTTTCAGTATATGGACTTTGAGCGTCTTCGCTCATACACTGGATGGAAGTCATCCAGAGTTTTCTATAAACATTATGTGAAGCAAGTGCATGAGTTGAAGTATTATGTGGTGGCGTCAGGTAGTGTATTAAAACCTGTCGCCTAGTGCTGCGATGAACAGTGAATTGATTGGGACTCTCAATTACGGTGAAAAGGTGTTGACACCTTCCAGTGCAATACTTTTAAGTGAGTGTCACCATGGTGACACTAAAGACTGTTAAAAAATCTCAGGTGTAGAATTATACAGATAACACTTGCGCTGTGTGTACTTTACACAGTGTTGATAATATCCAACATTTACAGAAAACCATATTAGAAAATTTCATTAAATTTTCAAATTTCATATTGGCACTAATCATTTCGTCCCTTTCAGGTAGAAAAATCTTTCTGTATTAGGTTGTATATATGTACGATTCTCCTAATATATATTAAACGGATTTTCAGCGAAACGAAAAATCTATTTTTGGGTGAGATAGCCATGTCGTCCTGATGGAAGGTTCCTATTAGTAGCTTTCTAAGGGATATTTAGCTACAGTGATATTCCCAGAGAATTAACCTTTAGGTCTCCCGAATTCTAACTCCTGGCACGAATATCCTTAAAATTTCTCTTAAGGATATCGCATAATATCAGGAGACGTATATCTTGATACGACATATAGCAATCTTCACCCCGAATAGCGTTTTCGTTACGAGGGGGAAAAGTGGCAAAAATAGAAGGGGAGCAGTATCAAGGTTACCCTTCCTCCCGTACAACTATGAGTATCTAGATGGTGCTGTATCTAAGATAGCGCTTATTCCTTGTAGCATTGAGCATGGTGCTAATGATATAGTAATTTTGGGAGGGATCCTCCAAAGGCCTTATCTATAGAAAAGGAGGACGGGTCCATCAGGACGACATGGCTATCTCACCCAAAAATAGATTTTTTGCTTCGCTCAAAATCCTTTTTTTAGGCTCGAGCCATGTCGTCCTGATGGAAGTTTACCAGAGAATTACTAGAAAGTACTGTATCTGTGGATTTTATTGGTGCCTCAACCTTGGGACAAATTTTCCTATGGTCATCCAGACCATTGAGATATATGACGTTACCATTATACGTCATCACTACTAATCATAGACAATGTTAGTACTTCCTGCCCCCTGCAGGGAAGAGTCATACTAGACAGTAGGAAAGGGGTCTTAAGGTTTGCATATAATGTATAAACGAACATCAACTAGATATACAAGAGTCTCACTGTTTGTATATTTGTGCTGGAACATAGCATCAGATAGGTATACAAGAGTCTCATTGTTTGTATAACGTAACAGAACATAACATCGCTAGATTTATCTCATGTAGGAGCAAAAAAATCAGCTATATATATTGTCCAGATATACAATGTTATGCAGTTTTACTTAGGTTAGAAAAACTCTGGCTTATACTTTTATTTTTATCAATTGTAGGGCGAAATAAGATGCAATTACACATTGATATTCATTTATTAACAATAAATGACCAACATAAAATAACATGTGTAACATATGTTAATATATGTAATGAGAAATATACTCAGTCAACATAATACAGAAAATTTTTGTTTCCACCTGAAAGGGAAAATTTCGATTAGTGCCACACTTGAATTTGAAAATTTAATAAATTTTCTAATACAGTTTTCTGTAATGTTGAATATTATCAACACTGGGTAAAGCACACACAGCACGGATGTTATCTGTATATTTCTCCACTTAAAATAATTTGAACAGTCTTTATTGTCACCATGGTGACACTCACTTAACAAGTATTGCACTGGAAGTTGTCAACAACACCTTTACCCAAAAATTGAGAGTCCCAATCAATGCACTGTTCATCGCAGCACTAGACGACAGGTTTTAATACACTACCTGCCGCCACCAAATAATGCTTCAGTTCATGCACTTGCTTCGCATAATGTTTGTAGAACACTCTGGATGACTTCCATCCAGTGTAGGAGTGAAGACGCTCAAAGTCCATATACTGAAAAAAGTTCAGTGATGAAGCAATTTTCCTTGGATCATGACCTGCAGGTGTACTGTCAGGATCTGCTCTGCGAATAAAGTAGGTGAGCTTCGCCCTCAGTTGTTTTAGGGATAAGTTTGATCCTGAAGTTTCTCCTTTAAAGAGCTGTCCTCCCCTGAAGTCTGAAGTTCTTCCTTCAGAAGGCAAATTCTCTTAGTGGGTAGCTCGTTCTTAGCGAGAAAGGTTGGATCAGGAAAAAGATTCAGTTCTCCCACTTCTGTGAACTGAATATGGCCCTCATCTCTGAATAGGGCCACTATTTCACTAACTCTAGCCCCTGAGGCTATAGCGAACAGGAAAATAACTTTTTGAGTCAAATCCTTAAGAGAGCAATCTTCACTGTTCACTGTTGAAGCGTAATGTAGGACCTAGTCCATGGACCATGAAATGGGCTTCGGAAGGGCTGCAGGCCTGAGTCTAGCACATGCCTTGGGGATCTTGTTAAAGATTTCGTTCGACAGGTCTACTTAGAAGGCGTATAGCAGAGGTCTAGTCAGAGCCGACTTACACGTAGTTATTGTGTTGGCTGCCAGACCTTGTCTATGAAGGTGGATAAAAAAGGACAAACAAAAGTCCATTGAGATTTCTTTTGGTCCTTTTGCTTTGACGAAAGCAACCCACTTTTTCCAAGACGATTCATATTGTCTCCTAGTTGACTTAGACTTGTATTCTTCTAAGAAGTCTATACTGCCTTTGAGATCCCAAATCTTTTTTTTACTGCTAAGGAGAGAAAATCATGAGATGAAGGTTTTGGGTTCTCTGTGATGAAGCGAAGACAGTCGGCTTCTGGACCTGTTGAGATAATGCTGGGTCCGGAAGAGAGACCAGCCTCAGCTTCAGTTCCAATACCAGAGGGATCCAGTTGCTCTTTGGCCATTTGGGAGCCACTAGAGCTGCTGGTCCCCGAAAGGATTTCAGCCTGTTGAGGACCTTCATAAGGAGATTGGTCGGAGGGAACAAGTAAATTCGGTTCCAACTGTTCCAGTTGATGGACATTGCGTCCGTCGCCTCCGCTAGGGGGTCCTCGTATGGGGCTACATATCGAGGTAGTTTCTTATTGTCGCTTGTTGCGAAGAAGTCGATCTGCAGTTCCGGGACTTGATGTAAGATGAAGAAGAATGAGTTTGCGTCTAGGGACCATTCTGACTCTATCGGCTTGAGCCTGGATAGAGCGTCCGCTGTCACATTGCGGAACCCTTGAGGGTGAACTGCTGACAAATACCATCTCTTCTTTTCCGCTAGGCGGAGGATGGCCAATATCACTTGGTTGATCTGGGGCGATCTCGAGCCTTGACGATTCAGACATCTCATTATCACTTCGCTGTCCAGGATCAGCCTGATGTGGGCTGATCTGCGAGGAGAGAGTTTATTCAACATCAAAAGGACTGCCAAGGCCTCCAAAATGTTGATGTGAAAGGTCTTGAATAGAGAAGACCAGGTCCCTTGGACTTTCCGTTGATGGGAGTGACCTCCCCATCCTTCCGTCGAGGCATCCATGTGGATGGTCACCAATGGTGGAGGTGGTTGCAAGGGGACATTCTTCTTTAGGTTCTTGGCCTTCGACAATGGCTTGAGAAGTGATCGTAGTAAGGTCGGTATCGGTCTCCTTTGATCTCTTCGAGCGTTTGATGCGTATCTTCTCCAGATTCCTGACGCATCTTTTAGTTGTGCTTTAAGCATTGGATCTGTCACTACTACAAACTGGAGAGAACCCAGTACTCTTTCCTGTTGGCGTCTTGAGATCCTGTCGGATTTCAGTAGTCTCTTGACAGATCCTGCAATCTCTCTCCTCTTCCCTGGGGGAATGGAGAGACGGTGTGACTTCAAGTTCCAATGGATTCCCAGCTATTGAAACTCTTGAGCTGGAGAAGGAAGAGACTTCTTTCTTGAAGTTGATCTTGAATCCTAGATGAACTGGATCACTTTCTTGGAAGCTTGCAGACAAGCCGTCCTGGATGCTGCCCACACCAGCCAGTCGTCCAGGTACGCTGCTACCTGAACGCCTTCTAGGCGTAGTTGTTGAACGACTGCGTCTGTAAGTTTCGTGAAAATCCTTAGGGCTATGTTTAGTCCAAAAGGCATGGCTCTGAAGACGTACTTCTTCTTCTGTAGCCTGAATCCTAGGTAGGAGGAGAGGGGGCGGTTGACTGGAATATGCCAGTACGCATCTGCCAGATCTATTGAGACTGTGTACGCCCCTTTTGGTAACAGGGTCCTTATGTGTTGAAGGGTTAACATCCTGAACTTGTTGTTCTCAATAAACTTGTTGAGTGGCGACAAGTCCAGAATGACTCAGAGTTTGTCTGAGTCCTTCTTGGGAACACAAATTTGATGGACTTTGCCCTCCTTATTACCCATTTGCTCAATAGTTCTAGGGTATATTCTTCCAGTAAGGGGGTGGAGTGTTGGAAGAATTGAAGGAATGATGGTGGAGCCTTGCTCCAGCTCCATCCAAGTCCATTCTTGATTAGGCTGTGGGCCCAAGAATCGAAGGTCCAACGATCCTGAAATTGTTGGAGCCTCCCTCCTACCTGAAGCATCTCATTGCTTCTGTTTTCCGGAGGACTTTCCTCCCTTACCCCCCTTGCATCGTGAGGAGTGTTTTGAGGAGCCCCGTCTCGAGCCTCTACCTTTGGGACGAAAGGTAGTGGTCTGCCTCTCAAATGTAGGGTTAAATGCGGATGACTAGGCAACCAGCTGTTGCGGTACCATCTGGTAAGTGGTTTGCGGTTGAGCAACCACTTGGGGCACAGCGGTCATTGTGACTATGGGATGTTGTTGTTTGGCAGGCCGAGAGGGTAATCTGGGTCTCTTAGTCTTCTTCTTAGGCTGGGGACCCTCATCTGGAGAAGACTTCCTGTTAGATGACATGCCCTACTTTTGGAGAAGGTTTCTATTCTTCGGGGCGGCCTTGTCAACTACCTCCTTGACCGCTTCACTTGGGAAGAGGTCTTTACCCCAGATATTGGAAGGTATCAGCTTACTGGGTTCGTGTTTTACAGCAGCTGAAGCAAACACAAACTCCCTACAAGCCCTTCTGGCTTTAATAAAGCCTTACAGGTCCTTAACCAAGGTAGCCATGTGCATCTTGGCCATAACCATGTTCATATCCGGGGTGCTATTTTGGCCTGCAGTCATCTCTAAACAATTCTGTAAGGATAGAGATGCCACTAGTCTTTCCTTCGTTTCTTGCTCCCTACGCAAGAGAAAGTCAGACAGCTATGGGAGATTTTCCTTGAACTGACATCCAGCGATATCTGCCTCCAACTTCCCAACGGAGAAGGTAAGGTGGACTTCCTTCCAATCCTTATCCTCCATGGGCAGGGCTAACGACAAAGGTCTACACTCGTCCAGTGTAGGACAAGGTTTGCCTGCCTCTATTGCCTTAACAATGGCTTTAAGAGCCTTCGATGTAAATGGGATGGCTATTGAAGCTGGAGCAAGAAAGGTGGGATGTTTCTTGCTGAGGGCTGACATCTTGGAATTAGTGTAGCCCACCTGCTTCAGGCTGCTTGACAAAAGAGCCTGTGCCTTGTCATGGTCGAATACTATGACCTCCTTGGGTTCCGTCTCTTCCTTCAACACTGGTTCCAGCTTCAGACGAATGAAGCAGTCTGGGTAAGCATTGAAGCTTGGCCAGAACTGAACGTCGTCGATAGGGACGGTTCCCAACTTCTCTGAAATAAAGAGTTTGCCGTTAGTGATCGGCATGTACTCCTCATACTTCCAGGGATTAGTTTTGGAGCAGATTGGGAGGTCTTGAACCCTAAGTCTCTTGTGAGACCCACAGGAGGCGAAGAGTCGAGCGATTTGCCTTTCAAGCTTTGCCTCCCTTTCTTCGCCTTGCTTGCGAATGCTCTCCATCAGCACCATAAAACTGGCCAGTGCCTGTCTCATATCATCTGATGGAGGGGCGGAAGATGTTGAAGGTAACGGCTCTAAAGCCAGCACCGACAGAAGGGACTCCAAATCGACTTCATCATCTTCTTCAGGAGTCAACGTAGACTCCTCCTCATGACCTTCCTTCAGAAGATCCTTCTCAGTGTCCGAGGACACTTCAGACATCCTCTCCTCTTGATGGATGTCCATGCCTTGTAATGCGTCACTGACTTCCGTTTTGACTGCAATCTGGACGCATGGAATCTCGGGTCGTGTCTGGGGTATGACAGCTTCCATACCCGCTTTAGGGAACAGCAAGTTGCGCATCCTTTCATTAGGAAGGTACGGTACTGTTGAGTTCTTTTGGAACCCACGTACCCATCTACGCAGCTTTTCTCATGCTGAATCCCTTGACTCCGCTGACTTGGGGTCATCAAAAGATTCGGTAACCAAGGCCCTGCATATATTGCAGCCTTGGGGGTCCCAGTACCGTAAAGCTTGTTTAGGAGTGGTGCAGGGGGCATAAGCTCTGCACTCCTTATTGCCGCAGAACTCCTTACTCCTGACGTTGCAGAAGATGACTTCGCACTTCACTTGGTCCTCTTGTAAAGAGAGGAAAATGAAGTTTTTATGACAAAACAAAGTTTTATGAATACTTACCTGGCAGTTATATATATATATATATATATATATATATATATATATATATATATATATATATATATATATATATATAGCTATAGTCTCTGTCATCCAGCAGAATTTTTCAAAACTCGCGGCAACCTCTGAGTGGTGGCTGTCCATTTAGGTGGTTAACAACCCTCACAGGGTGGTACTTGGAATCATTCCCGTTTTCTGTTCCTCAGATCATCTTTGCCCGGCCTGTCTCCTGAGGGGAGGTGGGTGGGACTTAAAATATATATATAACTGCCAGGTAAGTATTCATAAAACTTTTTTTTATCATAAAAACTTCATTTTTACACATAGAACTTACCTGGCAGTTTTATATATCTATATATATATATATATATATATATATATATATATATATATATATATATATATATATATATATATATATAGCTAATTCACACATTTAGAGGTGGGTGAAAGACAGCCAACATCGTTGCGAAACAACAATAAGTCGTACGAAAAAACATCTTGATTCCTTACCTGCTAAGGTAGCTGACTTCGAAGGTTCCTGCCTCTTGAGTCGCTTTCCCTTAGGAGTGCCAGCCAGGTGGAGACCTGTCATGCTGAAACAACTTAGTCGAGTCTGTCAAACGGGGCGAGACCAACAACATGACTAGACTTCTCCACTACCTATTCCCCTTTTGTAATCTGCAACCTTACTCAATCTAACCACCTAACCTTGCAGAATAGATATTTTACTATCTAGCTAGACTGAGGGCACTGTACCGCAAGTCATAGCCCTCAGACAACCATAAAAACCAAAACCCAATCACAGGCATACCGTACAAAAGTTAAGGTTGAGGGGAGGAAGTAACTCCTTTACCCAATACAGAAGCAGTAGCTACGTATGGGCCCAAAGTGTAACACTTTTCATAATCTACTCTTACCTCCCTGAGGTAATGAGAAGCGAACACAGAGTTGCTTCTCCAAAACGTTGCGTCCATTATCTATTTAACTGACATATTCTTTAGATATGCCAGTGAAGTTGCAATGGCTCTCACCTCGTGAGCCCTTACTTTTAATAGACTGAAGTTCTCTTCCTCACAAAAGAGGTGAGCTTCTCTTATTGTCTCCCTCAAGAAGAATGATAATGCATTCTTCGAGAGGGGCTTTTGTGGATCCTTCACCGAACACCATAAAAAATTGGATGCACCTCTTACATTCTTTGTTCGTGATAAACATGGCCTGAGGGCTCTAACTGGGCAGAGGAGCCTCTCCTCCTCTTGGCCCTCCACATTTGTGAGGTTAGGAACCTCAAACGTCCCCGGCCAGGGTTTGGATGGGTTCTCATTCTTAGCGAGGAAGTCGATCCTTAACGCACATACTGCTCCATCCTGGTTGAAGCCCACATGCTTCTCAATAGCGTGAATCTCGCTGACCCTTTTTGCTGTGGCCAGAGCCATCAGGAAGAGAGTTTTCTTAGTTGCATCTCTAAGAGTTGCTTGCGAGATGGGTTCGAACTTCTTGCTGCATGAGAACTTCAAAACCACATCCAAATTCCAAGCCGGGGGTCTCAATTGAGTCTGCTTAGTTGTTTCAAACGACTTTAAGAGATCCTTCAAGTCTCTATCTTACATTAAGTCTATGCCTCTGTGCCTAAAGATAGCCGAAAGCGTACTCCTGTACCCTTTAATGGTGGCTACGGCCAGCTTAGAGTCTTGCCTGAGGAACAAAAGAAAATCAGCTATCTGGCTCACAGAGGTAGCGGTTGAAGACACTTTGTGCTGCTTACACCACAATCTAAAGGTCTCCCACTTCGATTGGTAGACTCTTTGTGAAGAGACCCTCCTCGCTCTGGCAATTGCTCTTGCAGCTTGTGTAGAAAAGCCTCTCGCTCTGACAAGCTTCTCGATAGTCTGAAGGCAGTCAGTTGTAGAGTGAGGGGGTTTTGATGATACCTCTCGAAGTGGGGCTGTTTGAGAAGCTTTGGACTTGGAGGAAGGCTTCTCGGAAAGTCCACTAACATCTCCATCACCTCTGTGAACCATTCTCTTGCTGGCTAGAATGGAGCTATCAAGATTATTCTTCCTACCTCGAGGAGAGCGAATTTCTCGACGACTAGATTGATAATCTTGAACGGGTGGAACGTATAGGTGTCTATCTCTGTCCAATCCATCAAGAAGACGTCTACTGCTATTGCTTCCTCGTCTGGGACTAGGGAGCAGTAGTTGGGGATCCTCATGTTCTGGTTGGACGCAAAGAGGTCTATTGAAGGCCTCCCCCATAACTTCATCAGCCTCTGGCAAACCTGATGGTTGAGGATCCATTCTGTGGGTAAAACCTGCCCTTTCCTGCTGAGCATGTCTGCTCTTACATTTTTCTGTCCCTCAACGAATCTCGTTCAAAGCTCGATGCCGTTCTCCTTTGCCCACAGAAGGAGCTCTCTTGCTGTTTCATACAGGGACAGAGAGTGAGTTCCTCCTTGCTTCCTGATGTAAGTCAAGGCCGTGGTGTCTGAATTGACCTCTACTATTCTCCCCGAAACGGAGTCTTTGAAGGCTTTCAGTCCTAACAGAATGGCCATCAACTCTTTCCTGTTGATGTGCTATTCGCTCTGTTCCACTCCCTAAGAGCCTGAGACCTCCTTGCTTCCAAGTGTTGCTCCCCATCCTGACTCCGAAGTATCTGAGAACAACACTAGGTCTGGGTTCTTCATGAACAGGGAGATTCCTTCCCCTAAAATCGACGGATCCAGCCACCAACTCAGATGACTTTTGATTTCTGCTGGAATGGGGAAGGAAAAGGAGTCCTCCTGATTCTTCCTGTCGCACACTCTTGAGAGGAAGTGTTGTAGAGGTCTGAGATGCAGTCTTCCCAGGATGACAAACTGCTCGAGCGAGGAGAGGGTGCCCAGCAAACTCATCCAATCCTTCGCCGAGCATTTCTGTCTCCCCAGGAATTCCTGCACCTTCCCGAGGCACCTGGTCTGCCTTTCTTGGGAGGGAGAAGCCCGAAAACGAACTGAGTCCAGAACGATCCCCAATAAAGAATCGTCTGACTCGGTACGGTCTGGGACTTCTCCTTGTTGATAATGAGACACAGTTCCTGGGCCATCATAAAAGTCTTGCGAAGGTCCTCCAGTCACTTTTCCTTCGACCGGGATCTTATCAGCCAGTTGTCCAGGTATAGGGATACTCTTATCCCCTCTTGATGAAGCCATCCCGCCATGTTTACCATTACTCTGGTGAAAACTTGAGGTGCCATGTTGAGGCCGAAACAAAGGGCCTTGAATTGGAAGCACTTGCCCTGGACCATGAATCTTAGGAACTTCCTTGAAGTCGGATGGATGGGGATATGAAAGTAAGCATCCTGTAAGTTCAAAGACACCATCCAGTCCCCTGGACGTACCGCTGCCAACACCGACTGAGTTGTCTCCATGGTACACTTTGTCTTTTCCACAAAGACGTTCAGAGCGCTGACATCTAGAAAGGGTCTCCGTCCACCCGAGTTCTTGGGCACCAGAAACAGGCGATTGTAGAACCCTAGGAAGTTAGTTCCAGGACAGGTTCTATTGCTCCCTTCTCCAGCATCTGGTTCACCAGTTCTAGTAGCGCCTCTTGTTTCACGGCATTCGAGTACTGCGCCACTAAGGCTAGAGGTGTTCTTGAAAGCAGAGGCTTCTTCAAGAGGGGGATCTTGTACCCCTCTCTGATGACCAAGAGGGACCAGGCCTCCGCCCCTCTTTCCTTCCAGGCATGCCAAAAATGTGACAGCCTTACTCCTACCGCTGTCTGGAGGACTTGTGCTTCATTTCCTGGCGCGGGCCCTGAACGAACCTCTGTTCGCTCTACTGCCCGTCTTCTGCCTTCTTCCTCTGAACTCCGTTCTAGTAGGAGCTCTACCCCGAAAGGGCTGCTGAAGTTTCCTCTCCTCTTTCTTCAATGATGATGGAATCACCAGTAAAGACTTCCTTGCGGAGCGCGACAGGAGGTCTTGCGTGGCCAAAGGGTAATGTCCCTGACTAGGGACTCAGGAAAAAGGTGCTCCGAGAGAGGGGCGTATAGGAGCTCCACCTTCTGCGCGATCGTAACCGCTCTGGACGTGAAGGAACATAAAAGAGCCCTCTTCTTTGGAACTCCCGCATAGAACAGGGAAGCCAACTCGTTTGCCCCATCTCTAAGAGCCTTATCCATGCAGGCCATAATACTGGTTAGGTCTCCTGTGGCTTGTAAGAGTTCTGTTTTCCTGGCCAGCATACCCATAGCCCAGTCTAAAAAGCTGAACACTTTGAAGGCTCGGAAGATTCCCTTGACGAGGTGGTCAAGCTCTGACATAGACCACATTACCTTAGCCGAGTTAAGGGCATGTCTTCTGGAAGAATCCACAATGCTGGAGAAGTCCCCCTGGGAGGAGGGAGGCACTCTCAGGCCAAGAGCTTCTCCAGTCTCATACCACATGCCCACCTTAGCTGCAAGTCGAGCTGGTGGAAACGAGAAGGTGGTCTTCACTGCTTGCCTACGCTCCTTCAGCCAGTCATCAATCCTAGCGAGAGCCTTCTTAGCCGAGATGGACAGCTTCATCTTGATGAAAGTCGACTGCTTCTTCGCCTTTTTCTTGCTGAACTGCGACTGAGGAGAACAAGGGGCAGCAGGTTTAAACTCCTCTCCATAGAGCTCAAGGAGGGAGCGAGAGAGAACCTTATAATCAGCAGCCGCATTAGCAGGTTTATCCTCATCCTCCAAAATATCCTCCAAGTCTTGCACTCCTTCCAACTCTGTCTCCTTTTGGGCTGAAGGAACTAAGTCGGAGGTTCCTTTAACATCCCGATCACTACCAATCCGGCTTGCATAAGGATCACTTTCTTCCAGCTGTTCACCTGCGTCATTGTAGAAAAGCAGATCGTCGGATGCATCCTGTCGGCAAGGACTGGATGTGTCCTGACACCGAGAGATGCGGGCGTCCTGGCCCCGCGCACTGGTGACGTCCTGGCGTCGAGAGCTAGAAGCGTCCTTGTGTCGAGAGGAGGATGCCTCCTGACGTCGAGAGCTGGAAGCGTCCTTGCGTCGAGAGCTGAATGCGTCCTGACGCCGCGAGATGGAAGTATCTTGGAGAGGCAGGCTGGAAGCATCCTGACGTCATGAGCGGGAGACGGAAGCATCCTGACGACGAGAATCGTAAGCGTCCTGGGGTCGCCTAGAGGAAGGAGAAACGCGGCGTCGAGCGCTTGACGAATCGCGGCGCGTTTCCCTGGGAGAGGAGTGACACTGTCTGTCATCCTGCAAAGGAGAGGAACTCCGTTCCCTCTCACTAGCCGATTTCTTCACCAGTAATTTGTCGTCCTTAAGCCTGCCCGACTGGGGGGGGAGGGCGGCTAAAAGCCTGAACAAGTGACACCAGTTGTTCTTGCATAACGGTCATGAAAGATTTCGCGATCGCTGCTGGGTCTCGCGATTCCGAAGGCTGCCAAGTCACGCTGGTAGCAGGAAAAGGTTCTTTCGACAGTCACCTGAAAGAAGAGGAGATCCCTCCATCCTTTCATCTCTAGGTTTAGACCTTTTCGCTGGAGCGGCATCCCAGTCATCGTCGGAAGGAAAAGGTTCCGGGCTACTTGACAGGGGAGAGAGAAAACGGGTCTGGTCAGCTAGCTGTATCCACCTTCTCTTGGTCGGCCTCGAAGCCTCATACTGCCATTTGCATCTAAGAGAGGGGCTCGGGGAAGACACTATCACTTCCGACACGCTTTTTCCGTGGCGGTCATAAGCAGCCTGGGAAATAGCAACAGGACTGCTTGAAGCGACAGCTGACCAAGGATACGTACCTCTCACTTCCTTGCGGCCGTCGACGTACCTTCTCCCTTGATCCTGGGAGCTTGGTAGAGGTCTAGACCTAGGGACGTGACAGGTTCGATCAGTTGCCACCTCCACTGCACTTTCCTAAGCACTACTCTTACCTTTCAAGGCTGCAAGCTGGTCCTTAAGAGCCTTCATCACAGCCGTCATCCTGGCGTACTGAGGGTCTCATCCATAGTTACCGTTCCTGTAGAAGGAACAGGGGCTACTACCTCAGGAGAAGGTTCAACTTCTACAGAAGAAATAGTAATTAAGGGGTCAAAAGAAATGTCTAAGCTAACCTCACTAGCAGACTTAGATTTATATTTAGAAGCCCTCCTAACTTTATCTAATTCTAACTTACGCACATAGCGTTTCATATCCAACCATTCCTTTCCGCTTAAACCCTCACATTCTTTGCACCTTTTATCCAAGGCACACTCAAAACCCCTGTACCCCAAACAAATAGTGTGAGGGTCCACCGAAACTTTCGGTAACCTCACCTTGCATTCTTCATTCACACAAACACGAAAATGAAGTTTATCAGACATCGTTATCAAAAATCAAGAAACAGCCATAAGAATAAATCACAAAAGCGATTGCCAATCCACAGGTCAGTATACGTCACCAAAATATAAGTCCAATAGAGCAGCACAGGGAAAGCGAACGAAAAACTCCAATGGTGGACCAACGATGTTGTCAGTCCAACCGGCAGAGATGATCTGAGAAACAGAAAACGGGAATGATTCCAAGTACCACCCTGTAAGGGTTGTTAACCACCTAACAGGAAAACCACCACTCGGCGGTTGCCGCGAGTTTTGAAAAATTCTGCTGGACGACAGAGACTATAGCTATGTATATATAACTACCAGGTAAGTTCTATTCGTAAAATTTAAATGAGTATACGGTAGTTTATCTCACCTGATAAACAATTATGTAAAATATTTTAATCATTATAGCTTAGGATAGTCAAGCTAAAAAGGAACTAGGAAAGACACATACTTGCGTTTCCTGTCCAGCCAATTGCTGTGACCTCCCCCCCAAGATTAAAGTCATAGAGTCTTCCTATTCAGGAAACCCAAGGGAAGGGTTCTAACCCCTAGGGGTAGTTAAGTGTAACTTAACACTGACCCTTCTTAAGGTTTTAATATTGTGGGGTAAATTGTTCTTTTACCTCCCCAAAGTTTTCACAAATATCGGGTTTTATTAATTCCATGTGTTTGGTAAGTTCTGGTATTCAAAGAAAGTTTATAATAACATTTTTAACTTATGCTGAGTGGAATCTATCCCAGTTTGTGTTAAAATATGTGAAAAATTACAAAATTACAAAGCGTGCATCCGAAAACCAGCTGCTGTCGTTGACTTCGGCGGATTGTTTTATTAAATTTAGACTTACCAAGACGATTCTTTATAATATATTTATTCTTTCACATTGTTTATTGACTAAACATATATCTGATGTAGAAATATAGGTTGATAAATAAGTTTCGATTCACATTACTTGGTAATCATTCGAGAACAATGAAGGTGTTCGGACAAAAATACTTCCGACCAATCAGGTATCAGGAACCTTTCCGAGCTAAAAGGGCACCCCTGTGAGTCAAGTGCAAATATGCACCGCTATAAAAAATAGAGTATAGTTCTTACCTGATAAGGAAGCTGGCTTCATAGATATTCTGCCTCATTTGCCTGTATTCCTTAAGAGACTCGGCGATCCATTCAGGAGGCTGTAAAAGTCTCTGTGGGGCTGCCACAAGGTCCTCGACCTTAGTGTGGCTAGACCTCCACCCTTGCTACCCTGGTATAGCCATGGATAATGAATCTGACCACCTACTCCAAAGTTAAAAAACACACATCATAAAAACCTAACTGGACTTGCATCCCAGGCTGTGGAAGGCTGCAACAACCTTCACAGACAGCCTGTGAACACAAGTACAAGGAGAAAAAAGGAAAGGGTATATAATAAAAAAGGTTATAGGGAAGAGGCAGTAGACCCTTCTCCAACTATGACGCTGGAGGTAACATAAGGACCCAGGGAACAACAATCTTCATACTGTGTCTGGATATCCTTGAGATAACAGCCTGTGAAGATTGATTTACTTCGCCAGAAAGTAGCTTCCAACATTGACTTCATTGACCTATTGTGCTTGTAAGCCATAGAAGTTGCTACAGCTCTAACCTCTGGTGGTTTTACCTTAAGGATAGGGAAAAATTCTAGTGAGCTTCCCTTATCAAATCCTTAATGAAAAAAAAGCCAGAGTATTCTTTGATAAAAGCAAAGAGGGCTTTTTAACTGAGCATCAGAGGTTGTCTGCTTGTCTTCTCAGGTGTTTGGACGCGTGCAGATAAAAGTTTTTAGAGCTCTACTGGACAAAGGCCTCTCTCCTTTTCCCGTCCAATTAAGTGAGATAGCTCTGGGATGGTAAAAGATTTTGGTCAAGGTCGATAAGGATTCTCGTTTTTGGCAAGAAACCCTAGCTGAAGGGAGCAAACTGCATTTTCTCCACTAAACCTCACCTTCTTGCTGAAGGCTTGTAACTCTCCCATTCTTTTGGCTGTAGCCAATGCAATTAGGAAAAGAGTCTTCTTGGTAAGATCCTTCCAAGATGCCTTGTCCAAGGGTTCAAACCTACTTGAGGTTAAAAAGACCAGGACTACATCCAGGATCCAAGAGGAGGTTGGATTGTCCTTCCTCTTAGTCGTCTCAAAAGCTATAATGAGATCTGAAAGATCCTTGTTACCTGACATGTCAATGTGTCGGTGATGAAAGACGAAGGCTAGCATGCTGCGGTAACCCTTGATAGTAGGCACAGCCAGCTTCTCTTTTGTATGCAGATACAACAGAAAATCTGCTATATTGGCTATAGAGGTACTGGTAGAGGAAAGTTTGTTATTCCTGTACCATATTCTAAATATGTCCTACTTGGATTGGTAAACCCTAATAGTGGTGATGTTCTGGGGGTATCTACCAGCCACTCCATCATCTCCGCAACCCAAGGTCTCATGGGCCAAAATGGAGTTATCAGGGTCATGCGGACATTGGGCGATTCCTTGAATTTTTTCAGGACTCTGTCCAGGATCTTGAATGGAGGAAAAGCGTACACGTTTAGACCCTCCCAGTTCAGAAGCAAAGCGTCCACTGCGGCTGCTTCCTAGTCTGGGACTGGAGAGCAAAATACCGGCAACCTCTTTGTCATATGTGTGGCGAAGAGGTCTAATGAGGGTTGACCCCACAACATCCAAAGGCTGGTGCACACCTCGAGATGCAGGGTCCACTCTGTAGTTAGAACTAGCCTTTTTCTACTGAGCAGATCAGCCCTGACGTTTTTCTCCCCTTCCATGAAGAGAGTAATCAGGGTTATGTCCCTCGCTTTTGCCCAGAGAGTAGATCTCTCGTAACCTCGTAAAGTGAGGTCAAATGAGTGCCTCCCTGCTTTCTGATGTAAGCCAATGCAGTGGTGTTGTCTGCGTTAATCTGAACCAATCTTCCTCGGACTTCCTTCTGAAAGTGAATGAGGGCTAAGAGAATGTGCTATGTCCTCTGAGACTCTACCCACAGACCCCTGTTTGAGAATTGTATGCGTCAAACAGGGACAAAATCGACCTCTTTAGTTCAGACAGATCAGACACTTGATGCGCGCCAAGTGCGCGAACTGAACCGTGCACTGATCGCTGCGAGGGATCGTCAACCGTAGTCGGGTGACCACCAGGGGAAAGTCCCTGCGGCATTTCTGGTGCACCTTGTGCGCGATCTGAACCAATTCTCATCCCCAAATAAATGATATTCTGTGAGGGTGTTAGTTGAGATTTGGCCAGGTTTACCATCATACCTAACTGTTGTGTTAAGGACATTGTCATTTGAAGAGCCTCCAGACACTGAGTAGCCAGTCGTCCAGGTACAAAGAAATCCTTACTCCCTTTAGGTGAAGCCAGCGAGCCACGTTGGACATCACCAGGGTAAAATCGTAGGGAGACGTGCTCAGTCCAAAATAAAGTTCTTTGAACTGATAAGTGGTCTTGAGGAACACGAAACTTAGAAATTTTCTGTGGTCCGGGTGTATCGGGATATGGAAATACGCGTCCTGCAGATCCAATGACACCATCCAGTCTCCCTAACTGGTGCTTGCAAGGACTGACGCTGAAGTTTCCATGGCAAATTTTACTTTGCTGACGAACATGTTCAATGGACTGACGTCCAGGACAGGTCTCCATCCCCCCGAGCTTTTTGGAACTAGGAAGAGTCTGTTGTAAAACCCCTCCGAGGAGGTGTCCTCTACCACTTCTATGGCTGATTTCGACAGCATAAGGTTCACTTGCTCTTGAAGAGCTGTTGCCTTGTTCCCTGAGTGGGTTGTTGTCAACTCTAAGGGTATCGACAACATGGGAGGTATTCTCAGGAAGGGGATCTTGTATCCCTCCTTGAGGACATTGATCGTCCAGATGTCCGGCCCCCTTTGGCTCCACTCTCGCCAAAAGTGGGAAAGCCTGGCTCCCACTAGTGTCTGGAAATTGCATGTCTCACTTTCTTGATTTGGTTTGCTGTCTTGGGAATCTGTGAGCTTGACCTCCAGCCGCAATCCTCTGAGTTCCCCTTGAAGGGGCTCTCCCACGAAAGGGCTGAGGAGTGGGGGGAGCCTCCTTTGTTTCCTTGCTAAAAAGCTAGCTTGGAGGACTTTCTTAGCAGTCCTAGAGAAAAGATCTTGCATAGCCTGTTGAGCCAGAGCTGCCGACAAATCTTTCACTAAGTCCGGAGGGAAAAGATGTTTACCCAAAGGAGCAAATAAAAACTCAGATCTCTGAACAAGGGACAAACCTGAAGATAAGAAGGAACAAAGCATAGTGCTCTTTTTAAGAACTCCTGGCGTGAAAAGGGCGGAAAGTTCGAAGGAGCCATCCCTCACGGCCTTATCCAGACAGGCGATCAGATGCATCTGAGCCTCGTCTTAGGGTCTGTGGTCTCTGCGAGAGCTCCGAGAATCCAATCCAAAAGGCTGAAGACTTCTATTGTCCTAATAATTCCCTTCAGCAGATGGAGAAGTCTCCCTGGGAGGAGGCAAGCACTCCCAACCCGAGAACTTCCCCAGTCGAATACCACACACTAGATCTGGAGGCCAGTCTAGTTGGAGGAAAGGAAAAGGAGGCCTTTCCTAGATCCCTCCTCTTGGACATCCATTGGTTGAGAGTTGAGAACGCTCTCTTAACCAATCTAGCAAGAACCATCTTCTTGAAGGAGGATGCTTTTCGGAGTCTGCCCTTCAAAAACTGAGAGGGCAGGCTCTGAGGCATAGGTTGAGTAAAGTCCTTTGGATACAGAGATGTTAAAACTGTCAGTAGCTTTTTAAAGTCAGCTCCCTGCAGCGAATCCTGAGATTCGTCCTCTAAAACTTCGGCTAAAGGAACATCGATCTCCTGAGTCGAACGGGTAGGAGACAAAACCGCATCATCCTGTCGGTTATCGTCCTCTAAAACTTCGGCTAAAGGAACATCGATCTCCTGAGTCGAATGGGTAGGAGACAAAGCCGCATCATCCTGTCTGTCGGGAATTTTCGAACTGGCCATTCGAAAGTCCCACCATTTGACTTCACGAACGTTTCGTCAAATGAGGGAAGGCTGGGGGATCTCGCGGGCGAAAGACTTGAGGTTTAATACACGACTGTATTGGAACTTAAATCTTAACCACCTGGTGGGGAAGGAGCGAGTGTTGTGGAAATTGTCTGTTTATGTTATATCAATGATGAATCTAACGTAAAATCGAGGCAACATGACAAAAATGTCTTATGTATGTGTTTAGTGTCAATGACTTTCCAAGTCATTGGATATGGAGAAATTCTGGCCCTCAGCCGAAGCCTTAAGCTTTCCCTTGTGTTTAAAGAAAAGCCTTAACTGTTTTGCGATCTTGTAGTAAATAAAAAGGCATTGTCAAACCCCTTGCAAAGAAATAAACTAAGATTTCTCTCCACTTTGCTAAGGAAACTTTAGTTAACGCGGGAAAATGAACTTTTCTTCGAAGCTGCTGAGCTTCACTCGGCCTCTTTGCTTCATCGTCCCCCCTAAAGATAAGTCATTTATTAAATTGTTCTCTTCTCTCTACCTCGTGTACCAGGTTGGTAGTAGTATAAGTCTGTGTGCAAGACATGTAGTTTTTATATCGCAGTTTAATGTAGAGATCCTTGTGATTGGGGATCTGAATCCTAAGTTAAATGAGAATAGGGATGTTTGGTGTGTGATTCGTTGTGTATTGAATTCGAATTGGCACTATTTTCAGTTTGTTAATGAGTCCGGTGTGGACTTTGTGCTTGAAGAGCACGTGTTACATTACCAAGAGTCAGCCTTGTTTTTCATCAAGTCTTGTGAATGCTTAAGAATGTTGTTTGTCTTGTATCAGAGTTTATTTTTATAATAAAATGGTAATTTTGTCGCCGTATTTTAGTTGACTCCTGAAAGGTTTTGGGAATCTCGCCTCTTCAAGGCCTTGCGATCCGCCCAGTACATCGGGCAGATTTAATAAACTGGTGAAAATCACAACACTGTCGGTTATCGTTTTCCATAAAGAACTCATCCTGTCCTGATGGAACATCGTAAATGATACCATCCAATTATGAAGAAGCATCACGTTTACGTTCTGCAAGTCTCGAGGGAGAGACAGGTTCCAGTGCTTCAGGCATAAGTCCATTATGCTGTAAGGAAGCATCAACATCGTGAACCCCATGCTGCGAGGTAAGTCCTGATCGCATGCGTCCAGCGTGTGTTCAGCATGCTGTATGTCAACAGCGTGACGCGAGGGAGCATTAGCTGTGCGTTCAGAGAGTCGCGAAAGAGAGACAACCACTTGTCTATCATGCAGCGAGGACAAGTCCTGACTGCATGAGTCCAGCATGCGTCCATGTTGCCGTGAGGATCCAGCGTGTTGCATGCGTCCCACATGCTGTAGGTTTACAGTGTGACGCAAAGAAGTGTTAGTATCCCGTCCAGCAAGTCGTGAAGGAGAGACAACTGTTTGTCTATCATGCTGTGGGGACAAATACTGACTGCATGCGTCCAGCATACGTCCAGACTGCTGCATGCGTCCAGGTTGCTGTAAGCTTCCAGCATGCTGCATGCGTCCAGCATGCCGCGAGGGAGAACCTTGCCGCCTCCCAAAACGCGTCCAGATCGCTGCGAGGGAGCGTTCATGAGAGCTGCAGCTCGCGTGCGTTCTTGCAGTGAGAGCGCGCTCGGAACTGTGACGTACACGATTCTGACGCAGAGGAGCGTCCTGCTCGCGTGTGTACAGTATGCGTTCAGCTCGTGTGCATCCAGCATGCTGCATGCATTAAGCATGCTGTGAGGGAGCGTCCATGAGCGCTGCAGCTCGCGTGCATTCTTGCCGCGAGAGCGCGCTTAGAACTTAAGACATTCGCGAACCTGACGCGGGGAAGCGGCCCGCTCGCATGCGTCCAGCAAGCGCACGCGTCCAGTATGCATCCAGCATGCGTCCAGTATGCCGTATGCGTTCTGCATGCTACATGCGTCCCGCATGCTGCACGCGTCCAGCATGCAGTGAGGGAGCAACAAGATCTATGCCGCCTCCCAAAAACGCTTCCAGATTGCTGTGAGGGGGCGATCTCGACGCTCGGTCCCATGACAAGCAACTCTCTTGTCTAGCGGGAAGGGAAAATGTAAAACGCCAGCCTCGCGTCAACCGACGGTGAGGAAAACACTTTTACCTCGCCTTTCCAAAGGCGAGGGTGAGCATACTGGGATACGTCAACAGGATCGCTCAAGGGGGCATTCGTTCGCTGATCAAGGTCTGACATCTCCCTTCGCCTTTCGACTTTCCTTCTCCCAGGGGTTGGGAAGCATGGAACAGATCCTGGGCTAGGAGTATGATGGACCTGAACGAACGCACCCTCCACTGCACTGCGTCATTATACGTGACACTGAGCACTAGCACTTTTAACTATTTCACATTAGATCTTAATAGACCTTCCCGGGCGAGAGATATACTCTTTCACCAAGGGCTAGAAAGAAAATACAATAGGTTATGTGATTAATATTAGTATTCTCAAAATCGAAATATTAAATAACGATACCAGAGTTGTGAAACAATAACGATCGTCAAGAGTACAACATAGCGTAAATTGACTGTACTGCACTGCGTCATTTTACGTGCCACTGAACACTAGAAATTTTAAATATTTCACATTAGATCATAATAGACCTGCCCATTGCGAGAGAATATACTCTTTCGCCAAGGGCTAGAAAGAAAATATAATAGGCTATATGATTAATATTAGTATTCTCAAAATCGAAATATTAAATGACGATACAAGTATTGTGAAACAATAAACGGATTTTGAGCGAAGCGAAAAATCTATTTTTGGGTGAGATGGCCCTGTCGTCCTGATGGAAGTTCCTAAAGGGTAGCTTCCTTGGGTATATATGACTACGGTGATATTCCCAGAGAATTTACCTTAAGGTACCCAGAATTCTAACTCCTGGAGCGAATATCCCTAAATAAAAGAACCAGGGATATCGCGAAATATCAGAGGACGTATTCTTGACACGCCACATAGCAATCTGCACCATGAACAGAATTAACACTTCGAAGGGGTCAAGTGGCAAGAAAACGAAAAACGGCAAGGTAACTCTCCTCTCTCGTTTCGTAAGGGTCCATAGCGCCGCCGACGGCGCCATCTGTATTCCTTGTAGCGATACATGAGGTGCTACAGATATTGTATGTAGGGAGGGGTCCCATAGCCCTTTTTAGAGGAAAAAGGAAGGGCGGGTCCATCAGGACGACATGGCCATCTCACCCAAAAATAGATTTTTCGCTTCGCTCAAAATCCGTTTTTTGGGCTCAAGCCATGTCGTCCTGATGGAAGTATACCAGAGCATTACTGTATCTGTGGATTCTCAAAACGTGCCGTACTCTCAGAAGGTATTTCCCGGTCAACTAGACCTAGAGACCTAAGATGTTACCGTCATACATCTTTTCATCTAACCATAGACCATGTTAGTGCTTCCTGCCCCCTACAGGGAAGAGTCATACTAGACTCTGGAAAAGTCTCGAAGAGTACATATACCTATGTATGAATAACAGACAAGCCAATATAGTGGTCTCACTCTATATCATGTAAAGCATAGTTTGTAAAAGAACCACTGAGTCAATATGAAATATCGACCAGTTCCCCGTTCGATTACTGGATTGGACAAAGGTTTATATCCGGGTAGGAGGAAAACTTGCACATCCGCTACCGTCTCCTTAGGGCATGGAATCCTCCCGCTAGGGGAAAGCATAAACCAATGAAACATGCTTGCATAAAGGAACAATCTATTAGAATTATTCATGATAAATATACATAGTAAACGTAATGCTAAACCATTTCAAGTAAAATGACACAGGTGAAAGAGACGCAAGGTTCACAAGAACTAGTTTATTGACAATCAATAAAAATAAAACAGGTTAAACAACAATTATACATATATAAGAGGAGGATAACCAATAAATAAGCATAAGCATGATAGTAAACAGAAAATTTGTTTATCTGAAAGAAAAACATTAGCGCCACTTTTAACATACCGAGGTATCAAAATCATAAAAGTCTGTATTACTAATCAGTCACATTAGCGTTGGAAATGCTTGGCACACATGTCTGCACTTATGCTAGGTTCACCTTTGAACATGGAACAGTCAATGTGGGCAACCTAGTGCCCGAACAATTAGTTTGTAGAACAGTCCGTAACTACACACCCACCCTGGAATTAATCGTCCCAATTAATTTCACTGTTCCTCGCAGAGTTAAACAGCAGGTTTAACGACACTACCCACTGCTACCACAGACCTCTTCAGTTGCTCAACTTGCTTCGCATAATGACGAAAGAAAACTCTGGAAGACTTCCAGCCAGTGTATGAGCGAAGATGTTCGAAATCCATACTATTGAAGAAATTTAAGGATGAGGCAACTTTCCTCGGATCGTGACCTGCGGGTGTACTGTCTGGATCCGCTCTGCAAATAAAATAGGTGATTTTCGCCCCAAGTTGTTTCAGCGATAAATTTGAGCCTGATGTTTCTCCCCTGAATAGTTGGCCACCCATAAAGTCTGAAGTTCTACGAAGATAGACCTTTAGGCATTCCACTGGACATAGAGATGCATCTTCTTTCAGAAGGCAGATTCTCCAGGGACCCCACTTGTTGGTGGGTAACTCGTTCTTGGCGAGAAACGTAGGATCCGGAAACAGGTTCAGTTCTCCCCCATCCAAGAACTGAACACGACCTTCCTCTCTCTCGAGGGCTACAATTTCACTAACCCTGGCCCCCGAAGCGAGTGCAAACAGAAAAATAACTTTTTGGGTTAAATCCTTTAAAGCACACTCCTCATTGTTCAACAGCGAAGAAAAATGAAGAACTTTATCCAGAGACCATGAAATGGGCCTCGGAGGTGCTGATGGTCTGAGCCTAGCACAGGCCTTCGGAATTTTATCAAAAATGTCGTTAGAGAGGTCGACCTGGAAGGCATATAAAATGGGTCTTGACAAAGCAGATTTACACGTTGATATTGTGTTGGCTGCTAACCCTTGACCATGGAGGTGGATGAAGAAAGATAAGCAGAAGTCCGTCGAGATCTTTTGTGGATTCTTCGCCTTGACAGGGGCCACCTATTTTTTCCATGATGACTCATATTGTCTTCTAGTGAATTTGCACTTATATTCCTCTAGGAAGTCTATACTGTCTTTCGAAATCCCGAAACGTTTTCTCACCGCTAGGGAGAGAAAATCATGAGCTGCAGGTTCCGGGTTTTCAGTAATGAAGCGCAGACAGTCGACTTCTGAACTCGCTGGGTCAAAACTGGATCTGGTAACGGTAGACACTTCAGCCGTAGCTCTAATGCCAGAGGGAACCACACGCTGTTCGGCCACTTGTGAGCCACTATTGCCGCTACTCCCTTGAAAGATCTCAGTTTGTTGAGGACCCTCAATAGAAGTTTGTGAGGAGGGAACAGGTAAATCCTGGACCATTTGTTCCAGTTGAGGGACATCGCGTCCACTGCTTCCACCAAGGGATCCTCGTACTGGGACATGTAAAGGGGTAACTTCTTGTTGTCTTTCGTCGCAAAGAGGTCTATCTGCAGTTCTGGGACTTGACTCAAGATGAAGGAGAACGATCCTGCGTCTAGGGACCATTCCGACTCTATCGGTGTGAACCTGGATAGAGCGTCCGCTGTCACGTTGCGGACTCCTTGAAGGTGAACTGCCGACAGGTACATATCTTTCCTAGGATATAAGTCATCTTCTGTAACTTGAATCCTAGATAGGAGGGGATGGGGTGATTGGGTGGAAGTTGCCAAGGGACATTTATCAGGTCTGAGAAGACTACAAACACCCCTTTTTGACACAGGGTCCAAATGTTCAGAAGGATTAACATTCTGAACTCGCTGTTTTATTTGAACTTGTTGAGTGGCTGCAAGCCCAGAATGACTCTGGGATTTCTCGAGTCCTTCTCGTGAACACCAAACAGCCTTCCCTGGAATACGATGGACTATTGTTTCCTTACCACCTATATGCTCTAGAGGTCTTGAGTATACTCCTCCAGAAGGGTTTTGGATTGTAGGAGGAGTTAAGGAAATGATGGTGGAGACATTTCTACTTCCCATCGTAGTCCCATCTTGATTAGGCCTTGGACCCAAGGATCGAAGGTCCAACGATCCTGAAGGAACCTCCCTCCTACCAGAAGCATCCCTATGCTTCGAATGATCAATAGGATTATATTTTTTACCACTTGCCTGTGGCATCGCGGTCATTGCAGCCATGGGATGTTGTTGAACAGCCCGAAGTATATTTCCGGACTTTCCTGTCTTCCTTTTAGGTTGGGGACCACAACCATGGAAGACTTTCTCTATGAAAGGATGCTCCACTTTTGGAGGAGACCTACGTTCTCCGTGGTGGCATTCTTAATTACTTCCCTAACTACCTCATCAGGGAAGAGGTCTTTACCCCAGATGTTGGAAGATATCAGCTTCCTTGTCTCATATTTCAGTGTTGCAGCCGCGAACACAAACTCCCTACATGCTCTCCTAGCCTTCATAAAGGCGTAAAGGTCTTTCACTAAGGTAGCCATATGCATTTTGGCTAAGACCATGAGCATGTCTGGGGTACTTTGATGGGATGAACAAAACTCTAAGTAGTTTTGTAGAGATAGGGAGGCTGCAAGTCTCTCCTTTGTCTCTTGTTCATTATACAAGAGAAATTCGGATAGTTTAGGAAGAACTTCGTTAAACTGTCTACTGGCAACATCCACATCTAATCTTCCTACTGAAAAAGTTAAATGGACTTCCTTCCAGTCCTTCTCCTGTCTGGGAAAGGCTAGTGACAGAGGCTTGCACTTCTCGAGTGCAGGGCATGGCCTACCTGCCTCCACTGCCTTGACAACCGATTTAAATGCTTTCTCCATAAAGGGGAATGAAATTGAAGCAGGAGCAAGAAAGGAAGGGTGCTTGTTACCCAGTGTAGATACCTTCGACACCGAGCAACCCACCTTTTTCAGGCTACTTGACAGGATAGCTTGTGCCTTATTATGGACGAGAATCATGACTTCCTTCCATTTCATTCCTTTCCTTGACTTTGATTCATCCTTCAGTCGAACAAAACAATTAGGAAAAGTGTCAAAGCTTGGCCAAAATTGGATTTTGTCCAAAGGAACCGCACCCATCTTCTCCGAGATGTAGAGTTTGCCATTTAAAATCGGCATCAGCTCCGCAAACCTCCAGGGATTGGTTTTGGAGCATGTCGGGAGGTCTTGATCCATGGGTCGTTTGTATGACCCTTGGGAAGCAACAAGTGGAGCTTTACTAGGCTCTATCTTGCATTATCCTGTTTTTCGTGTTGTTTACGAAAGCTCTCTAATAGATTAATCACTTGGGCCCATAATGGGTCTGTTCCCTCTAATAGAGGGGTAGAAGATAAGGATGTCGGCATAGGCGGAAAAAATTCCGACACAACATTTTTCCTTTCTTCCCCTGGGCACTTCCTGCCCTCCTTCCCAAAGGCTATCTGGCCCTTGGGAGATGTAATTGGTGCCTGGGGCACCACTATTTCCTTACTTGCCTTCGGAAATAAAAGCTTACGCATCCTATCATTAGGTAGGTAAGGTCCCAGAGAGATTTTCTGGAAACCTCTCACCCAGTTGCGTAATTTGTCCCGAGCTGTATCCCTAGTCTCTGTAGACTTGGGATTCTCGAAACCTTCAGACATTAAGGTCCGGCATACATTACAAACCTTCGGGTTCCAATAATGTAGGGATTCAGGAATAATATCGCAGGGGGCATGAAACCTGCAAGTATTATGACCGTAAAAACCCTTACTCTTGATCTTGCAGAAGACTGCAGCGCAAGTCATCTGGTGTTCCTCCTGTAAAGAAAGGAGAACAAAATGAGTAAATAATTGATTATGTCACTGATATGTCACTGATAATCAATATGTAAAAGTTATTTTTTAACAAAGTAGCTTAGGACAGTAAGCTATAAAGGTATAGCAGGAGACACATACTTGTGTATCCCATGTAAGCAACTGCTGTTACCTTCCCTCAGTGTTAGCTATAAGGAGATTCCTCTACCGCGGTAACTCCAACTAAAAGGGTTCTAACCCTTAAGGGTAGAAAAGTGTATAAGTCACTGTCCCTTTTTATTTCTAACACTGTGGGGTAAGGATGACTGATTCCTCAATCAGAATATTGAAGAAATACTATTCTTTCAATGTAGGAGCAGTACCAGCAGAAGCTCGCCAAGGGTACCCAAGATATGTTAGAAATAACTACTGTATAATCATACTGTAGTTTTCTATTTGCAGCATATGCTATGCTGCAAATTACTGGCTACTGTATAATTATATATAAGTAGTTCAGCCATCGTGCTGCCTTTTTGGCAAGCAAGTGATGGCACAGTCCAGCTGGCATGACGCCAACTGGACTAAGAAAAATAAACGGATTTTGAGCGAAGCGAAAAATCTATTTTTGGGTGAGATAGCCATGACGTCCTGATGGAAGGTTCCTTTTTGGTAGCTTCCTTGGGTATATGACTACTAGGATATTCCCAGAGAATTAAACCACAGGTTATCACAGAATTCTTACTTCTGGAGCGAGTATCCTAAAGGTTTCCCTTTAAGACATCGTATATCAACAGGGGACGCATGTATTAACACGCCACATAGAGTTAAAACTTCGATATGGAGGGGCGGAGAATAACTGGGGAGCTGTTCCACAGCTACACTCGTCCGTGGCTACTTTTGGTACTCGAAACGTAAACAAACGGGCGCCATTGCTAAATGACGTCACGTCCGTCCTCATCCTGATGCCAGCTGCTTGCTAATCTCCATGATACAGCAGGACAGGGCGGGGCCTGAAAGGCTGGACTAGAATAGCATGGAGGGTCCATCAGGACGTCATGGCTATCTCACCCAAAAATAGATTTTTTGCTTCGCTCAAAATCCGTTTTTTGGGCTCAAGCCATGACGTCCTGATGGAAGAGTACCAGAGAATCAATGTATCGTGGTAGATTTCCCCTTATAGAGTAAGTGCCAAGGGCTTTGAATAAAGGTAAGCATTGTGACCTCGATAGAGGTTCCGTTGGGATGCAGCTTCCTGCCCCCCTGGCAGAGAAGTCCCAACGGTCCATACCAAAGTTCAAAGTGGTCATCGAAGGGCTACTCACCTTGCGGAGAGTACGTGAAGAACTCGGAGACAAGACAGAATAGTCGATATTCGTGTAGGAACATTCTCAACAATGGATAAGTGGTGGTTAGGCACTATATTTCAGTCTGGTCTCGAAGATATGGCGCAAGTAAGTATTCAATTAGGAATATTACACAGCATAGGTGAGTATATAATACGGATAGAACCTATTATTCTTCTTATTTCAAGAGAAAGGGGATAATGAAACTATGACAACCATGTATTTCATAGTATGAATAGGAGCGGAGAGAGACGCACAAGTAATAAAATAGAAATTTTATTTCACAATTTCAGGATATAGTAACAATAAATGCAATAAAAGATGTAAAGTTAATTTACAAATAAATTATAATGTACATAGCAATGAGAAGACTTCGCTCTTGAAACTGAAAGAAAATTTCAAATTATTAGAAAGCACAAGTTCCATAGGAACGTCAGTCTTAAATAAGGTAAAAACACATCATGCTCTAGGCATGTGGCACTCATGTGACGACTATGACATTTCACCTTGTAAAGAACAGTCTATGAGAAACACTAAGTGTCCATGAAATCACTACGTATCACACGAGGGTCAACATAGACACCCGAAGAGTTAAAGTCCCAAGTAACTCGCTGTTCTATGCAGAGTTAACTGCAGGTTTCATAACACTACCTGCGGCTACCACGAAATATTTGACTTCATGCACTTGCTTCGCGTAGTGCTTGAAGAAAACGCGCGAAGATTTCCATCCTGTGAAGCTCTTGAGGCTTTCGAAATCCATGCTCTGGAAAAAATTCAGAGACGACGCGACTTTTCTAGGATCGTGACCTACGGGTGTACTGTCAGGATCCGCTCTGCGAATGTAGTAGGTGATTTTCGCTCTTGGTTGTTTCAGTGACAGGTCACTACCCGATGTTTCTCCTTTGAAGAGTTGGCCTCCACCAAAGTCAGAAGTTCTTCGAAGATAGACCTTGAGGCTCTCTACCGGACATAGAGAGGCATCTTCTTTCAGGGGGCAGATTCTTCAAGGGCCCCATCTCTTGGTGGGTAGTTCATTTTTCGCGAGAAACGTCGGATCAGGGAAGAGGGTAAGGTCTCCTGAGTCTGTAAACAGGATGTGACCCTCGTCTCTTGATAATGCCACTATTTCGCTGACTCGGGCTCCTGAGGCAAGAGCAAAAAGAAATATAACTTTTTGAGTCAGATCCTTGAGAGGGCACGAATCGTTGTCCAAGTTGGAGGCAAAATGGAGCACCTTGTCCAGGGACTAGGAGATAGGTTTTGGCGGAGGTGTTGGGCGTAGACGAGCGCATGCCTTCGGCAGTTTATTGAAGATATCGCTGGACAGATCAATCTGGAAGGCGTACAGTAGTGGTCTAGTCAAGGCCGATTTGCAGGTAGAAATCGTGTTGGCTGCTAAGCCCTGTCCATGAAGGTGAATGAAGAAGGACATGCAAAAATCAATGGTGATTTCCGTAGGATTTTTTGCCTTGATGAATGAGACCCATTTTCTCCAGGATGATTCGTATTGCCGTCGTGTGGATTCAGTCTTGTATTCCTCGAGGAAGTCTAGACTTTTCTTCGAGATCCCAAACCTTTTCTTCGCGGCTAGGGAGAGAAAATCATGAGATGAAGGTCCCTGACTTTCGATGATGAAGCGAAGACAGTCGACTTCTGTACTTGTTGGGAGAGAACTGGGCCCGGGAGAGGGATCAGCGTGGGCTGCAGCTCCAGGACCAGGGGGTACCAATTGCTCCGGGGCCACTTGGGAGCCACTAGGGCCGCTGTCCCTTTGAAGGTTCTCAGCTTGGAGAGGACTTTCAGCAGAAGGTTGGTGGGAGGGAACAGGTAGATCCTGGACCATCTGTTCCAATCCAGTGACATGGCGTCCACTGCTTCTGCCTTGGGGTCCTCGTATGGGGCCACATAACGAGGAAGTTGATTGTTGTCGCTCGTTGCGAAGAGATCGATCTGAAGTTCCGGGACTTGGTGAGAGATGAAGGAGAACGATCTTGCGTCTAGAGACCATTCCGACTCTATCGGGCTTGTCCGAGATAGAGCGTCCGCCGTCACGTTACGGAATCCTTGTAGGTGAACTGCAGACAGGTGCCATTTCTTCTTCTCTGCCAGGCGGAAGATTGGGAGAAGCACCTGATTTATCTGGGGCGATCTCGAGCCCTGACGATTGAGACATCGGACTACCACCGAGTTGTCCAGAGTCAGACGAATGTGGATCGAGGGAGGCCGAGAGAATTTCTTCAGGGTGAGAAGGACCGCCATGGCCTCCAAGATGTTGATGTGAAACGTTTTGAATAGGGGAGACCATGTACCTTGAGCCTGTTGTTGGTGGGAGTGACCTCCCCAACCCTCCAGCGAAGCGTCCGTGTGGATGTTGAGTGATGGAGGTGGATGTTGAAGAGGAATGGACCTTTTCAGGGCCATTGCTTCCGACCACGGCTTTAAGAGTAACCGAAGTCTGTTTGGGAGCCGTCTCTTGAGGTCTCTTCGAGCGATGGATGCAGAACGTCTCCAGACTCCCGCGGCATCCTTTAGCTGTGCACGAAGCACTGGGTTTGTCACTGAGGCGAACTGTAGAGAGCCTAGAACTTGTTCCTGCTGACGTCTTGAGATCCGCTTGGATTTCAGCAGTTTTTTGACAGACCCCGCTATTTCTTTCCTTTTCTTCTGGGGAATGGAAAGGCGGTGTGACTGAAGATTCCACTGGATTCCTAACCATTGGAACTTCTGAGCTGGAGAGAGGCGAGATTTCTTGGTGTTTACCTTGAATCCCAGGTGTTCTAGAAACTGGGTGACCTTGTTGCAGGATCTTAGACAATCTTCGGGCGATGTCGCCCAGACCAGCCAGTCGTCGAGGTAGGCCATCACCTGGACGCCGCGGAGGCGGAGCTGTTGAACGATGGCGTCTGCCAGCTTGGTGAAGATCCGTGGGGCCACGTTGAGCCCGAAGGGCATGGCCCTGAAAGCGTAGCTTTTCCTTTGGAGTCGAAATCCTAGGTAGGAGGAAGTGTGGTGGTTCATTGGAACGTGCCAGTAGGCATCCGCCAGGTCTATCGAGACCGTGTAGGAACCTTGAGGCAGAAGGGTCCGTATCTGTTGAAGAGTCAGCATCTTGAACTTGTTGTTCGCTATGAACTTGTTGAGGGGGGATAAGTCTAGAATGACTCTGAGTTTGTCGGAGTCCTTCTTGGGGACGCAAAACAGTCTCCCTTGGAACCTGGTTGACTTTACCCCCTTTATCACCTTCTTGTTCAAGAGTTCTAGGACATATTCTTCCAGGAGGGGGGTTGACTGTTGGAAGAATTGCTGGAAGGTTGGGGGTGGTTGAGTCCAGCTCCAGCCTAGACCCTTCTTGACGATGCTGTGTGCCCAGGGATCGAAGGTCCAACGATCCTGGAATTGGCGGAGTCTTTCTCCCACCGGAAGCACTTCATTGCTTCTGGCTTCCCGAGGGTTTACTACCTCGGCCGCTAGCTCCCCTTCCTCCTCTGCCTCTGGAGGGACGGCGAGATGCATCTCTGCCTGCACCTCTGTTTGAGCCTCTACCTTTGGGACGAAAGGTAGTTGACTGCTGCTCAAATCCAGGGGTGAAGACCGGCGACTGTGACAAGACCGGTTGGGTGACCAATTGAAAGGTCTGTTGTGGCTGAGCTGCCACTTGGGGAGTAGCGGATCCCGGAAACTGCCGTCTCTGTTGACGTTGCTGGGGTTTTGGCTTTGTGGGTTTCCTCTTAGGTTGAGGGCCCTCGTCCTTAGAGGATTTCCTTTTCTTCGACATGCCCCATTTATGGAAAAGGTTCCTGTTCTCCGTGGCGGCCTTGTCGATGATCTCTTTCACTAGGGAGGAGGGAAAGAGGTGTTCACCCCAGATGTTGGAGGAAATCAGCCTCCGGGGTTCGTGTCTCACTGTTGCACTTGAGAACACGAATTCGCGACAGGCTCTATGAGCCTTCGTGAAGCTGTACAGATCCTTTACTACTGTTGCCAGGTGTGTCTTGGCAAGGACCATGTAGTAGTCAGGGACCCTAGTGTCACCGGCCATGACTTCGAGCTGTACTTGGAGGGACATAGATGCGGCGAGCCTTTCCTTCGTATCATGGTCCCGACGAAGGAGATGATCGTTAAGTTTCGGGAGGTCCTCGTTAAACTGACGACCAGCGACGTCAGGCTCTAGTTTCCCCACCACGAAGGTTGACTGGACGTCTTTCCAGTGTCTAACATCAGGGGGAGTGGTCAGGGAGAAGGGCCTGCACTCCTCCAGTGCAGGGCAAGGTTTCCCTTCTTCCACTGCCTTATGTACCGCAGTGAAGGCCTTTTCTAGAAAGGGGAAGGTCGCATCGTCTGGTGCGACGTAGGTCGGGTGCTTTTTGCTAAGCGCCGGTAGTTTAGAGCAGGTGAAGCCCCTACTTTTCACCGTGTTGGCTAACATAGCCTGGGCCTTCGGGAATTCGAACACGATAACCTCCTTTGGTTCGGTCTCTTCTTTAGAGGCGGGTTCGGACCTAAGTCGGACGTAACAATCCGGGTAAGCCTCAAAGTTTGGGAAGAATTCCACTTCTTCCAGCGCGATCGAGCCGACCTTCTCGCTAATAAAGATCTTGCCCGTGGTGATCGGCATGTGCTCGGCATACCTCCATGGGTTAGTATCCGAGCATGCAGGGAGGTCCTTAACCGAAATCCTTTTCGGTTGCTTCGAACTTCCGAGATTGGACCTGAAGAACTCATGCGTCTCGCGAAGTTTCTTATCCATGAGAGCTTCAAGCATCTTGAAGATCTCCTGAGTGTTGGATGGGGTAGGATTCGGGGTAGTGGATGTAGAAGGGAGTGATACATCCCTCGGTGTAGGAGTTGGTGCAGGGGTGGAAGCTGGAGCGACCTCATGCTCCGACTCAGGGTATTCCACCTGATCTTCCTCATAGTCGAGTTCGTCGCCCATGAGGTTCCTCTCCGTGTTCTCCGACACTTCTGACATACGTTCCACGTTGTCGGAGTCTAAACGGCACTCGTGCATGGACTGAGCCATGACCACATCCGGTTCCACCACTATCTGGACGGTGGGAATCTGATCACTAGGGACCACTGAGTCTTTTGATGCCTTCGGGAATAGCAAGGCCCTCAAATCTTCGGTGGCGAGATACGGTCCGGTGGCGTTCTTCTGGAAGCCACGCACCCACTTGCGTAGCTTCTCTCGAGCAGTGTCCCTTACCTCCGCTGAAGGAGGATCGTCGAACGCTTCAACCAGACGACTCTTGCAGACTGTACAGTGCTGCGGGTCCCAGAATTTCAGGTCGCCTTTCTTATTGGCGCAGGGGGCGTGGGTCCGACACGCCGTGTGCCCATAGAAGTGCGGGCGCTTCACTCCACAGAAGTTGTGGTCACACTTGATGTACTCCTCCTGTAAAAGAAAGAGAGCATGAGTATACGGAAGTCATAAGAGTGACTTACATTACTCTAAAGTTAAATTTTTAAATAGTTAAACTTTAACTTAACATTAATTAATTTATAATATTGTAATGTTAAAGAGAGGAGCGGGAAAGGAAGTAGATAGACACATACTTGTGCATCCCGCCCAGCTGGTTACCGTAACCTTATCAGTAGGCAATTTCGTTTGTGACCGAGGACACAAAAGCGGAAATCTTCATGGACCGCCATAGAAGGCAGAAGATAATTCTAGCAGAGATTGCCTGCGATGTATATCAAGGACTGAGACCACTCAGACCTTTAGAGTAAAGGGGGGGGTAGCAGAAGACCCCATATAAGATCGGGTTCCGGCAACCAGCTGCTCTAAGACACACACAGTATGCTGGAAACTTGTAATATGCAAGAAGACAGCACGGCCGCTAATAGAACGGTAAGACAATACCTATCCATCGGAGTAGCCAAGCTATCTGGTTGTAGTGTAGGGCTATCAGCATGTAGTCGATAGCTGGTAGAAGGGATGCAAGTCCCTTGGTGCTTCCGGAGGGCGCCGGCAGATCGGCGGCACGCCGGAGGCCGCTCCAGCAGGGTTTATGGCATTAAGGAAGACACATAGAGAATTCAGGTATAATGCCATCTTGGCAGCCGCCGGCACAGCGGCGGCACGCCGGCAGGAGGCGGCGAGGCTGCCGGCTTGGTGACCAGTTCATAAGATAAGGCAGAATGGTATGGTATACCCAGACCTCCGGCAATCACTGCCGGCACGCCGGAGGCCGGCCCGAAGGACGGACAACCGAAACTAGGTAATGGAAGGGTGGGCCATCGGCTGTACGCCGACGGAAGGCGGCAGCCCTCCGGCACACGGAAGACTGTCGACTTAGGGGAGGGAGGGTATCTCAGGAATGTGTCACCAAGAGAAGGGCGGTATCGCCGGCAGTAGAGGCGGCAAGGGACCGGCACCAGGATAGGTAGAGAGACAGAAGGAGGGATTGGAGGGGTAAGATCACATACCCCTCTGGCATCCCACCTGAGTGAGTGTACCCATGATAGGAGTGGGTCCTATCACCCAATGGCAGGGGGCCGGCAGTCGGCCGGGTGCCAGTGTAACCCAAGGGAGGGTTAGGGTACACCCAAAAGGGGGGGGAACCCCTGCGGACAAATCGCTTCCAGTGGCTAACCCCATAGGACGCTATGAAGGGTATATGTACCAGAGAGGCCTGCTCAACAGGAGTTCAAGATAGCCCTATCGCTCCACCCGAAGGAGGAGTTGTAGGACTAGGGACAGATGTGTATAGGCTAGCCTATGTATAGGCTAGACTATGCCAAGGGATAGGTGGGGAGGGAGAAGAAGAGGGGTCTTCCATAGGGGAGGCTCTGTACCAAAACGGCCACCAAGGAAGGGAGGACGCTCCCTAGCCTAGGATAGGTAACCTGAATGAGAACGGTGCATGGGTACCGTCTCAAACTAAAACAGTACAGAACTAGACCCCTCCCCCCCGAGGCCTAACCTAGATAAGGGATGTTAAACCCCAAGCTAGGTAGGCTGAAAGACACATCGCAAGTTGCATGGAAGATTAATTAACCTAACCAAAGCAACTGAGGAAGGACAGGCCGTTCCTCTTTCTCGGACGCAACCCTAAGGGGGGATCATTCCCTTAGGGAGGACAGAGAAGCGATAAATACTCTGATACGGACTTGATCCCCCTATATAGCAGGGGGAGCATGGTCACACAGAGGGAATGCCCGAAGGCAGGGGATGAAGGGAGCATATAGGGGTCCTACATTTAGGTTAGGTTAGAAAGGCACACAATCAAACCCATCCCCTATATGGTCCCTGAACGCGAAAAACACTTGCATCACAGTAAACAGTATGATAAATAATGCCACTATCTTCATAACTTAACCTAGGATCACTGGAATATATCATGCATGAACACTGGTGCTAGGCAATCTGGCCTAGGGGCTAAACTAGCAATCTAGTATGGGGTCAGGCGATGACCGGATAAAAGAGCGTCAAAACACGATATATGAAGTTCCTAGCTATGAAGACTAAATAACTAACAGTATCAATTAGTTAAGAGGCCGGAATAAGCTGTTCAGGCTAGCTAAATAAGGCATGCAAGACAACAGCGACGCCATAAAATGGCGTGTCCGGTAGCAGCAAAGCTCCGCCAGAAAACATGAAATATCTCGAAAAGTATAAGTTACTTTACGGTCAGAGCTTATTTAAACAATACTGGGACCTGGTACTCAACTTTCCAGAAGAAGGCGAGGCTGAAGGTAGCGACATTACGAAGATGCAAGCCGATAAAAAAGCACAAGGGGAAATCCGTCTTAGCAAGGCAGCTACTAGAAGAAGGATGAGGACGGACGTGACGTCATTTAGCAATGGCGCCCGTTTGTTTACGTTTCGAGTACCAAAAGTAGCCACGGACGAGTGTAGCTGTGGAACGGCTCCCCAGTTATTCTCCGCCCCTCCATATCGAAGTGTTAACTCTATATGGGGTGTAGATAGCTATGTGGCGTGTTAATACATGCGTCCCCTGTTGATATACCATGTCTTAAAGGGAAAACTTTAGGATACTCGCTCCAGAAGTTAGAATTCTGTGATAACCTGTGGTTTAATTCTCTGGGAATATCCTAGTAGTTATATACCCAAGGAAGCTACCAAAAAGGAACCTTCCATCAGGACGTCATGGCTTGAGCCAAAAAAAAGACATATATTTGTGTATCCCACCCAACCTATTTGCTGTGACCTCCCTTACAAAATTAAATCATTGAGTTTCCTGATCAGGGAGACTCAAGAAAAGGGTTCTACCCTTTAAGGGTTAGGATTGTAACACTCCAGCCCTTTAAATATTTAATATTGTGAGGTAATCTAAAAAACTAATCAGAATATTGAAGAAGTTATATTCTTTCAATATAGGATTGGGCTCAGCAAATACCTGGGTAGGGATACCCAAAATATATTGGAAATAACTACTAGCATAATATATACAGTAGTTTTCTATCTGCAGTATATCCTATACTGCAAATATACAGACAACCTGCATAAACATATACTGTAGATCAGCCGGCATGTCGACGGCATAGCTTGTTCTTGCTGGCACATCCAGCATGATAGCTAAAAGAGAGAGAGAGATAGCATGGAGTGAAGGCTACCTATTACTGTATATGTTTACAGTAATTAATGCTGTAAAGTCAAATTTTACTGCCTTTCCCCAGATATAAGGTTCAAATGGAAGGGGAGAATGTAACATTCAGGCTTCCATCCAGCCACAGTACTACTGCCAGCAAGGTCCCGCCGACACACTGCCGGCAGGCTAGCCTCCGGCAGTACTAGTACAGTCGGCATGCTGCCAGGTGAGTCAGCACCTATCTGTGCCGGTCTGTCCGGCGGTATTCTGGCAATAGAACTTGTGGCTAGCAGTTGAAGGGAGAACTGAAGAACCTTAGAGACAGAAGGGACTTCCCATTCCCAGCCATCATGGCTGCCGGCAATTGGCATGGCTACCAGCAGTATGCATCGCCGCCGACAGATGAAAGACATATAGCTGCCGGCAGTTGTCATGGCTGCATGCAGCTGTCATAGCCGCCGGCAGCTGGACAACGGCAGTGGGAAGGGAGTCTGGCCAGCACCGGCAACCCACCATCATCGGTAAAGTTGCAGGATACCGGTCTCATAAAAGAACAGAGGGGGAGGAAAAACGGATTTTGAGCAAAGCAAAAAATCTATTTTTGGGTGAGATAGCCATGACGTCCTGATGGAAGGTTCCTTCAGTAGCTTCCTTGGGTATATTTAACTACAGTGGATATTCCCAGAGAATTTAACTAAAGGTTATCACAGAAATCTAACTTCTGGTGCGAGTACCCTAAAGATTTCCCTCTAGGATATCGTATGTCAACAGAGGACGCATGTATTAACACGCCACATAGCTATCTGCACCCCATATAGAGTTAACACTTCGATATGGAAAGGTGGTTGAGTAACTGAGGAGCCGTTCCACAGTTACACTCATCCATGGCTGCTTTTGGTACTCAAGACGTAAACAAACGGGCGCCATTGCTAAATGACGTCACGTCCGTCCTCATCCTGAGCCCAGCTTCAGCCTGAAAGGCTGAACTAGAATAGACGCGAGGGTCCATCAGGACGTCATGGCTATCTCACCCAAAAATAGATTTTTCGCTTCGCTCAAAATCCGTTTTTTGGGCTCAAGCCATGACGTCCTGATGGAAGTGTAGCAGAGAATTAATGTATCGTGGAATTTTTCCCCTTTTTATGTAAGTGCCAAGGGCTTCGAACAGAGGTATAGAACATGTCCTTACCAGAGATTCTATGATGAACTAGCTTCCTGCTCCCCTGGCAGGGAAGTTCTGGTGGACAATAGGAACATCTCGAAGCGATATTTGAAGAGCTACTCGCCCTACGGAGAGTTCGTGCCGGACTCGTAGACAAGACCAAGGTTAATATTCATGTAGGAATATTATCAAGCATAGGTAAGTAAATAACATTTACTGCTCTCCCTGGAGGAGAGATCAATCTAGTCTCGGAGGCAGGACAAAGGTTAATATTCGAATAGGAATATTATCAAGGCATGAGTGAGCATATAACATAATTACATATATTATTCTTCTCATTATCTAGAGAAAAAGGGGGTAAATGAAACTATAACAATCGTATATTTCTTGATAAGGAGTAGGAGCGGAGAGAGACGCACATGGAATAAAATAGACATTTTATTTCAAAGATTGCAGATCATTATGGTAGTAATTACAATAATGAATATAGAGTTTATTTACGATAATAAAATAATAATGTACATAGAAAATAAAGACTTCAATCTTGACTCTGAAAAGAAATTTTACTTTTTAGAGACACAAGTTCCGGAGGAACGTCAGTCTTTTTCAAAGAAAACACATCATGCCCTAGGGCATGTGGCACTCATGTAAAGTCTATGACATTTCACCTTAGTAAGAACAGTCTATTAGAAACAATAAGTGTCCATGAAATCACTATGTATCACAAAAGGGTCAACACAGGCACCCGTAGAGTTAAAGTCCCAAGTAACTCACTGTTCTATGCAGAGTTAAACAGCAGGTTTCATAACACTACCTGCGGCTACCACGAAATGCTTAACTTCGTGCACTTGTTTTGCGTAGTGCTTGAAGAAAACGCGCGATGATTTCCAGCCTGTGAAGCTCTTGAGGCTTTCGAAATCCATACTCTGGAAGAAGTTCAGAGAAGACGTGACTTTTCTAGGATCATGACCTGCGGGTGTTCTGTCAGGATCCGCTCTGCGAATGAAGTAGGTGATTTTCGCTCTTAGATGTTTCAGTGACAGGTCGCTACCCGATGTTTCTCCTTTGAAGAGTTGTCCTCCACCGAAGTCTGAAGTTCTTCGAAGATAGACCTTGAGACTCTCCACTGGGCATAGAGAGACATCTTCCTTCAGGGGGCAGATTCTCCAAGGGCCCCATCTCTTGGTGGGTAGTTCATTCTTAGCGAGAAACGTCGGATCAGGGAAGAGGGTAAGCTCTCCTGTATCTGCGAACAGGATATGACCCTCTTCTCTTGATAATGCCACTATTTCACTGACTCGGGCTCCTGAGGCGAGAGCAAAAAGGAAGATAACTTTTTGAGTCAAGTCTTTCAGAGGGCACGAATCGTTGTCCAGGTTAGAGGCAAAATGGAGCACCTTGTCCAGGGACCAGGAGATAGGTTTTGGTGGAGGTGCTGGGTGTAGTCTAGCACATGCCTTTGGCAGTTTATTGAAGATATCGCTGGACAAATCAATCTGGAAGGCATACAGGAGTGGTCTAGTCAAAGCCGATTTGCAGGTGAAAATCGTGTTGGCCGCTAAGCCTTGTCCATGAAGGTGAATGAAGGACATACAAAATTCAATGGTGATTTCCGCAGGATTTTTTGCCTTGACGAAAGAGACCCACTTTCTCCAGGACCATTCGTATTGCCGTCTTGTAGATTCAGTCTTGTATTCCTCGAGGAAGTCTAAGCTTTTCTTCGAGATTCCAAACCTTTTCTTTGCGGCTAAGGAGAGAAAATCATGAGATGAAGGTCCCTGACTTTCAGCGATGAAGCGAAGACAGTCGACTTCTGTACTTGTTGCGAGAGAACTGGGCCTGGTAGGGGGATCAGCGTGGGCTGCAGCTCCAGGACCAGAGGGTACAAATTGCTCCGGGGCCACTTGGGAGCCACTAGGACCGCTGTCCCTTTGAAGGTTCTCAGTTTGGAGACGACTTTCAGCAGAAGGTTGGGGGGAGGGAACAGGTATATCCTGGACCATCTGTTCCAATCCAGTGACATAGCATCCACTGCTTCTGCCTTGGGGTCCTCGTACGGGGCCACATATCGAGGAAGTTGATTGTTGTCGCTCGTCACGAAGAGATCGATCTGGAGTTCCGGGACTTGGTGAGAGATGAAGGACAATGACCTTGCGTCTAGAGACCATTCCGACTCTATTGGACTTGTCCTTGATAGAGCGTCTGCCGTCACGTTGCGAAATCCTTGTAGGTGAACTGCAGACAGGTGCCATTTCTTCTTTTCTGCCAAACGAAAGATCGGAAGAAGTACCTGATTTATCTGGGGCGATCTCGAACCCTGACGATTTAGACATCTGACTACCACCGAGTTGTCCAGAGTCAGACGAATGTGGTTCGAGGGAGGCGGGGAGAGTTTCTTCAGGGTGAGAAGAATCACCATGGCCTTCAAGATGTTGATGTGAAACGTCTTGAATAGGGGAGACCATGTTCCTTGAACCTGTCGTTGGTGGGAGTGACCTCCCAAACCCTCCAGTGAAGCATCCGTGTGGATGTTGATCGATGGAGGCGGGTGTTGAAGAGGAATGAATGAATGAATGATTTAAAGTTTTCAGGCATCCTGACATCTAAGGTCATTGACGCCGGTAACATTTAATTTATGTATACAAAAATAAAAAATGAAACAAAATAAAAAATTAAAGAGTATTAATTAAAATCATAAAAAATTGAATGTCATAAAAGTTAAATATTTTTCAGAAGACCTGCCACTGAAATAAATCTAAAAATGCCACTTGCATGGTAGGACACATCATTTCCAAGAATCTTGGCAAGGATGAACCTGCCACCCTCACCTCGAGCCTCAAACAAATATCTATTCCTTAAGTTGTTATAATTGGGGCATTCGGTCAACAAATGCCTTACTGTTAGAGGTACCAAACAGTTGTCACAATACGGTTGGTGTTGGCCCTTCAGCAGAAACTCATGTGTCAACCGAGTGTGACCAATACGGAGACGACAAAGAGAAGTCTCCCATTTTCGGGGCATCATATTATACCTCCAAGGAGATATGTCATTTGTTACTTCCCTCATTTTATTGCCATCTTGACTATCCCATTGCTGTTGCCATTTAATGCAAACCAATTTCTTGATGTCAGGTAAGAAATCATTACAGGGAATGGGATACCTTCTTGGCAGCAACTCGGATGCAGCCTCCTTAGCCAGTGAATCTGCCTTCTCATTCCCAGACACACCTACATGTGCTGGAACCCAACAAAATTGAACTGTTATACCTCTCCGTCCAATAAGGAAAAGCCATTCTAAAATCTTTAAAACTAGAGGGTTATTAGAATTAAAAACTTCCATAGCTTGAAGGACACTCCTTGCATCACTAAAAATTGTAAAATTACCCTCCTTCTCCAACGCTATTTTCTCAATAGCGGTTAATATGCCATACAGTTCGGCAGTAAATATGGAAGCGGTCAGAGGAAGTGCACCTCTACAATTAAAACCATTACTATGTACTCCAAATCCAACGCCAGCATCAGATTTGGAGCCATCAGTATAGATAAAAGTTGATCCTCTACGTTCTTTAACATGTTCATTAAAAAGAGACCTGGCTTCTAGGTCTGACATATTCTTCTTATCTCCAATAAAATATTTACAAAAAGATATCTCTGGTAACTTCCATGGAGGCGTTGATGATACCTTGAATGGAAGTACCTTATTTCTAATTATATCCAGACTATTTAATAATCGTTTCACCCGAAAGCCATAAGGTTGAGGAGATTTTGGGTGCAACTCAAAGTATGATGCGTGTCTTACAAGGCTTGCAGTCTGAAAGGCTAGAGAGCTAGGGAGTCTTTGCAATCTAAACCAATACCGAAGAATGGAAGACATTCGGTAAAGGTCTAGAGGTAACTCTCCAGCATCAACAAGGAGACTTGGGATAGGCGAGGTTTTAAAAGCTCCAGTAGATAATCTAATACCTGCATGATGTATCGAGTCTAATATTTTTAACCGGCTTGGGGTGGCTGAGGAATATACCTCACAACCATAACTAATTTTGGAAAAAATCAAGGCCTTGTATAATTTTAAAATACTATTGCGGTCTGCCCCCCATGATGTATGGGCCAATACTTTTAAGATATTCAGAGCTTCAACACATTTAGCTTTTAGCGCTTTTAGGTGAGAAACCCATGTAAGTCTACAGTCAAATATCAAACCTAAAAATTTGGTTTCCGATACACATGGTATCCGTTGACCTTTAATGTATATATCCGGGTCTGGATGTACTCCCCGGATACGACAAAAATGGACAATGGTAGTTTTACTTGTCGAGAACTTAAATCCATTCATGTCAGCCCACTGGATAATTTCATCAATAGAGAGTTGGATTTTTCTCTCAACCATTGCCATTCTAGTGCCAGCAAATGATATTGAGAGATCATCCACAAATAATGTTGAGAGAACATCCTGGGGAATGGCTGAGGATATCCCATTAATTGCTAGTGCAAAAAGGGTTACATTCAGCACACTACCCTGAGGAACTCCTTTTTCCTGGCACTTACTCTCTGATAGAGTTTCCCCCACTCTCACTTGAAAAACTCTACATGAAAGAAATGCCTGAATAAATAGTGGCAGCTCTCCTCTCAATCCCAATTCATGAATGGTTTTAAGAATACCATATCTCCATGTGGTATCATATGCCTTTTCAAGGTCAAAAAATACTGTAACATGGTGCTGTTTGGAAGCAAAGGCTTCACAAATAGAAGACTCAAGTCGTATCAACACATCAGTCGTTGAGTGCATTTTTCGGAATCCACATTGAATCGGTGATAAAATACCTTTTTTTTCAAGGTACCATATCAGCCTTGCATTGACCATCTTCTCCATGATTTTACATAAACAAGATGTCAATGCAATAGGACGATAGTTTGCTGCTAAAAACTTGTCTTTACCGGGTTTTAAAAAAGCTAAAATAATGGCTAGTTCCCAAACACTTGGGTAACTATGATCATGCCATATTCTATTAATAATACTTAAAATAAATAGCTTTGTATTAAAATGTACATGTTTAATCATTGCATATGGAATTCCATCGGGTCCAGGGGCTGTATCATTGCAATGAGCAAGTGCGGAATCAAATTCTCTTTCAGTGAAAGGAGAATTATACGACTCTTCCCTTCTTGTTGCAAAATTTAAAATTTTCTTTTCTTCAGTGCTCCTATACTGGTGACCAGGGGCTCCTTCACACTTGCTAGATACATTTGAAAAATGATTAGCCAGGGCATTGCTAACTTCATTTGCTTCAGTTACATACTGGCCATTCACCCTCAACACTGGTGGTGGGTTGGGGGTGAATTTGCCAGCTATCTTTTTTACTTTCCTCCACACAGAAGATGGTGGTGTTCTACTGTTAATGGAGGAAACAAAAGACATCCATGACTGGCGCCTTGCTTCTTTCATGGCACGACGGAACTGTGCTCTACATTTCTTGTACATAATTAAATTCTCATCAGTTCTGCGTCTACGCAATCGTGTTAGAGATCTTCTTGTGGCTCTGTGGAGTGCAGTTAGTTCTGAAGACCACCACGGGACTGGTCGTCGTTTGAATAACCCTGTTGTTTTTGGAATTGAATTGACTCCTGCTGTATGAAGAGTTCCATTCAGTAGGTCTATGGCATCATCAACACTTTCAAACTGTTCTGCTCTCCCTTCGATTTCACTTAGCTCACAAAATTTAACCCAGTCTGCCTTGTCTAGATTCCAACGTGGCAATCTTTGCAAAGGCGGATCCTTGTTGGTGTTTATAATGATTGGTGCATGATCACTAGTATGCCAATCGTCTAATGTCCTCCAATCAAAATCAAGAAGGCAGTTAGAGCTTGCAATTGAAAGGTCAATGCATGACAAAGTACCTGTCTGAACATGGAAGTGTGTGGGCTCTCCTGTATTAAGGAGTCCCACATCCTCATTCTCCACAATTGATGAGATAATATTGCCCCTTGTGTTGGCCAAAACATCACCCCATAAAGGATGTCTACCATTCATATCTCCCAGTAAGAGAAAAGGTTGAGGGAGTTGTTGAATGACCTCTGCTAAATCATCATATAAAATATCATCATTTGGAGGTAAGTACAGAGAGCATATTGTATATTTTCTCCCTATATCAATTTGTACAACAACTGCCTGCAGGGTTGTACGTATAGATATAGGTATTTGGGGAACATCTCGACGAATGTACATGAGACTTCCGCCATGGCTCCCTACTCCGTGATCATAAGGTGTCCTATAACTATATATTCGCGAGGACAAGGGGTATTAGCATCAAGTTTGCTCTCCTGGAGACATACAATTATGGGGGAATGCTCGTGAATTAAGAGCTTAAGTTCTTCATATTTGGCCCTCAAACCCTGACAATTCCATTGCAAAATGGATGAAAAAACTATGTATTATTTTCTGGAAGACATCTTTGATGAGGTCTTCCCATTGACAGTTTTTGATTTGACAATATTTTCTGTAGGCTTCTTAAGTTTGGGTCTTGATAAATTAGGTTTTATATTAGCCTTCTCAGTGTTGTTGTTACCTATTTCTTGTGGGGGATGGTGGACCTCCACTTGAATTTTTGATTGATTCAAGAAGTTTTCCTGTTGATCTGAAATATCAACAGGCAAAACATCATATCTATTTGATGACATAACTTTTGTGTTTTTAATGGATGGGGGTGAGAGAGATGGAGGTCTCTCTCTTTCCCTATTGACAGGTGGTGATTTATTAGGTTTTGATGCTTTCCCCACTACAGGCGCACCTGATAATTCTGTTTCATGTGGAACCTCCATCAAATCAGGCAAAGATATGGCCTGAGAGAGGTTAGAATTATCCTTTGTAGTGGGGGACAAAGGTTTACTAGAGGTGAGAAAGGTCTTACGTGATATTCTTGCCTTATCCTCTAGAATTCTATCAGAAGATGGCAAATTTCTTTTCTGGGGAATAGAGGCAGTATTAGGTGGGCTGGATGTCTCCTGCCTCATTTTTTCTCCGGATTTCAATACTTTTGCATAACTTGCTGATTTACTCAATAGTCTCTTGGCATGCCCCACACTTATGTGTTCAATACTGGATTTATTGAGAGCAGCCTCTTCTAATTTATATTGCTGGCAGTTCCTATCCGTAGATTTGTGATTCAAATTGCAGTTTATACAATTGGCCTCTAGTGTACAGTCTCCATGGTAAACATTAGAGCATGTACTACACATTTTATCATTCTTACATACTTTAGATGGATGCCCATATCTATAGCAATTAAAACATTGCAGCGGCTTCTGCTTAAAAGTTCGCACTTTAATTCGTTCATTCTCTATGTAAATGTGGAAAGGCACATCAGCATCCTGGAAAGTCAGGATAATCATTGACGTTCCAGGGACTTTATGCACTTTCCACACAGTTAAAGGACACATGGCCAATATCTCCTCTTCTGTGAATTCATATAAGTCTCTATTAAAAACTACTCCCCTTCCATAACTGAAGTTTAGATGGGGTTTCACATCCAGCTTTATGTCTTCGTTATCTGTATTTAAATTGGAAAGTATAACCGATTGAGTTTCTGATTTGGCACTTATTAGGAAACTGTTCTTTCCAAACCGAGATATATCTCCTGGTGCGATAGTACCTACTTTCTTTTGAAGAAATTTACATATTTTGAAATAATTTCCAGTACTCCCTTTTGATTGAGCAATAAGCCACTTTGGTGGTTTTGGCTTTCTCTGGGAAGGTACAACTACCTCTATACTTTTATCAATCCAATCTGCAGGCCTATATACATCCAGATTCTTGGGTACCCGATCGCAAAGAGCACCCTTGAAATTCAAATTACTGATTTTAATATTTATGATATCATTGATAGCTTTGAATGCTTCATCATGGTTATCAAATGATATCCATGAATCCCATTTGTCACCTTCAAGCCTCATCCTAATTTCCCTGATGTGACCATAACATTGAAATAATCTATATAGAACATCGTAATTGGTTTCAATGGGGATCTGAGTGATGTGAAGGATTCGCAAATTCTCCATGTCACCCAAATTTCTTTGTTTTTGAACATAAGTAGCATGGTCCTTTAGAGTTTCCGGGTCGTCAACAGAGGGGTTAGTTTTAGGAGTAGAAGCAAGCCGGGTTATCCACCTCTTATCGGAGGATGACAGTCCTCCTATCCCATGTGGCCCAACACGAGAAGAGGCTTCAGCGGGGACCAGTCCTCTATTAGAGAGGGGCTGCCTCTCTTAAGGTGGGCGTACACTGGTCAGTGGGGGTAGTTAGCCCCTCCCACCGTCGACTCCAATGCCTGGCGTCACCCATTACCCGCAAATATGGGTGACTTAAGACCGGATCACTGGAGCCCGACTCTTAACAGACTTGGTCTGCACCCAATAGGGTCTGCCAGAGGGTGATGGCGTCTAAATTGGCACAGGTTGAGATGGGATGCAGTCCATCCCACACTCTGCCAAATACAAAGCAGCATCCAAAGTAAAATCGAACATGCCAAAGTCGTCAACAATATCGAGCCCAAAAGGAAGAGATGGGAGAAAAAAAGAAATAATCAAAAGTAAAAGAGAAAGTGCTGACTGATTTAGTTGAATCGACAGCTGGGCACCGAGGTCCAATGGGAAGTAGTTCCCACTGTTCATTAGAGCCCAGCTGCTAATCCCTAAGCCCCCCATCCTCATCAAGGCTTCAGAAGAGGAATGGACCTTTTCAGGGCCTTTGCTTCTGACCACGGCTTGAAGAGTAAACGAAGTCTGTTTGGAAGCCGTCTCTTGAGGTCTCTTCGAGCAATGGATGCGAAACATCTCCAGACTCCCGCGGCATCCTTTAGCTGTGCACGAAGCACTGGGTTTGTCAAAGAGGCAAACTGTAGAGAGCCGAGAACTTGTTCCTGCTGTCGTCTTGAGATCCGTTTGGATTTTAGAAGCCTTCTGACAGACCCTGCTATTTCCTTCCTTTTCTTCTGTGGGATGGAAAGGCAGTGTGACTGAAGATCCCAATGGATTCCCAACCATTGGAACTTCTGAGCTGGAGAGAGGCGTGATTTCTCGGTGTTTATCTTGAAGCCCACATGCTCTAGGAACTGGGTGACTTTGTTGCAGGCTCTTACACAATCTTCGGGCGATGTCGCCCAGACTAACCAGTCGTCTAGGAAGGCCATCACTTGGACGCCCTGAAGACGGAGCTGTTGGACGATTGCGTCTGCCAGCTTGGTGAAGATCCGTGGAGCCACGTTGAGCCCGAAGGGCATGGCCCTGAAGGAGTAACTTTTCCTTTGGAGTCAAAATCCTAGGTAGGAGGAAGCGTAATGATTCATTGGAATGTGCCAGTAGGCATCCGCCAGGTCTATGGAGACCGTGTAGGCCCTTTGAGGCAGAAGGGTCCTTATTTGTTGCAGAGTCAGCATCTTGAATTTGTTGTTCGCAATGAACTTGTTGAGAGGGGATAAGTCTAGAATGACTGAGTTTGTCGGAGTCTTTCTTGGGAACACAAAATAGTCTCCCTTGGAACCTGGTTGACTTTACCCTCCTGATCACCTTCTTGTTCAAGAGTTCCAGGACATATTCTTCCAGGAGGGGGGTTGACTGTTGGAAGAATTGCTGGAAGGCTGGGGGAGGTTGAGTCCAGCTCCAGCCCAGTCCCTTCTTGACGATGCTGTGTGCCCAGGGATCGAAAGTCCAACGATCCTGGAATTGGCGGAGTCTTCCTCCCACCGGAAGCACATCATTGCTTCTGGTGTCCCGAGGGTTTGCCCCCTCGGCCACTAGCTCACCTTCCTCCTCTGCCTCTGGAGGGACGGCGAGAAGAATCTCTGCCGGAGCCTCTGTCTGAGCCCCTACCTCTGGGACGAAAGGTAGTCGAGTGTTGCTCGTATGCAGGGGTGAAGACCGGCGACTGCGACACCACCGGTTGGGGGACCAACTGAAAGGTCTGTTGCGGCTGCATAGCCACTTGGGGAGTAGCGGGACCCGGAAACTGTCGTCTCTGTTGACGTTGCTGGGGTTTTGGCTTTGAAGTCTTCCTCTTAGGCTGAGGGCCATCATCCTGAGAGGACTTCCTCTTGCGGGACATGCCCCACTTATGGAGAAGGTTCCTATTCTCCGTGGCAGCTTTGTCCACAATCTCTTTCACCAAGGTAGATGGGAAGAGATACTTGCCCCAGATATTGGAGGAAATCAGCCTCCGGGGTTCGTGTTTCACTGTCGCGTTAGCAAACACGAATTCACGACAGGCTCTGCGAGCCCTAGTGAAGCTATATAGGTCCTTGGTTACAGTCGCCAAGTGCGACTTAGCTAGGACCGTATAAAAGTCCGGGATTCTAGTATCCCCGGCCATGAGCTCAAGCTGTACCTAGTGGGACAGCGACGCGGCAAGTCTCTCCTTCGTATCCTGTTCCCTTCGAAGGAGGTGATCGTTCAGTCTTGGGAGGTCATCATTAAATTGACGACCGGCTACGTCAGGCTCTAGTTTCCCTACCGTGAAGGTCGACTGGATGTCTTTCCAGTGCCTATCATCGGGGGGAAGGGTAATGGAGAAGGGTCTGCACTCCTCCAGTGCAGGGCAAGGTTTCCCTTCCTCCACTGCCTTTATGACAGCTGTGAAGGCCTTTTCGATGAAGGGGAAGGTCGCAGAATTTGGTGCAACGAAGGTTGGATGCTTCTTACTAAGCGCCGGCATCTTGGAGTTAGTGAAACCCCCACTCTTCACCGCCTGAGCTAACATAGCTTGCGCCTTCGCGAGATCGAACACAATAACTTCCTTTGGTTCAGTCTCCTCCTTTGAGGCTGGTTCGGACCTGAGCCGGACGTAACAGTCCGGAAAAGCCTCGAAATTTGGGAAGAACTCCACTTCTTCCAGCAATATAGAGCCAACCCTTTCACTAATGTAAATTTTGCCAGTTGTAATTGGCATATGCTCGGCGTATCTCCATGGGTTAGCTTCCGAGCAGGTAAGGAGGTCCTTAACCGAAATCCTTTTTGGTTGCTTGAAGCTGACAAGAGTCGTCTGGAATTGTTCCTGAGATTCTCGTAGCTTCTTTTCCATGAGGGCTTCAAGCATCTTGAAGACCTCTTGAGTGGCCGGTGGATGAGGGTCCGGGGTGGCAGAAGTCGAAGGAACAGGTTCCTCGGACGGTGCAGGAGTTGCTGGGGGAGCAGGAGCGACCTCGGTCTCCGAATCAGGGTATTCCACCTGATCTTCCTCATAGTCGACTTCCTCGCCCATGAGGTTTCTCGCCGTCCCTTCCGACACTTCCAACATACGTTCCACGTTGTCGGAATCAAGATGGCACTCACGCATGGACTGAGCCATGACGACATCAGGTTCCACCACGATCTGGACGGTGGGGATCTGATCACGAGGGACCACTGAGTCTTTCGATGCTTTTGGGAAAAGCAAGGCCCTCAAGTCTTCGTTGGGAAGATATGGTCCAATGGCGTTCTTCTGGAAGCCACGCACCCATTTGCGTAGCTTCTCCCTAGCAATGTCCCTTGCCTCCGCAGAAGGAGGATCGTCAAACGCCTCGACAAGAAGACTTTTGCAGACACTACAATTCTGCGGGTCCCAATACTTCAAGTCGCCTTTCTTGGCGGCGCAGGGGGCGTGGGTCCGGCACGCCTTGTGCCCGTAGAAGTCCTGGCGCTTCACCCCGCAGAAGTTACTCTCACACTTCATATACTCCTCCTGTAAAAGAAAGAGATCATGAGTACATGGTAGGCATAAGAATGACTTACATTACTCTAAAATTAAAGATAACTTAATCTAAAATTAAGAATAACTTAATTATAAAAACATTTTAATGCTTCAGATTAATGAGCGGGAAAGGAAATAGATAGACACATACTTGTGAATCCCGCCCAGCCGGTTACCGTAACCTTATCTGTAGACAATTCCTTTGTGCCCGAAGGTCAAAATGAGGGAAATCCGTATGGATGAGCCAAGCTAGGCTTCTAACAGAAATTGTCCGCAGAGTGTAATAGGGTCTGAGACCACTCAGATCCCTTGGGGAGAAAGGGTATAGGATAAACCCCTTATGAAATGTAAGTTCCGGCAATCGACTGCACTAAGATACACAGAGTATGCTGGAATATTGTAATGTGCAAACAAACAGCATAGCCACAATCTTGGATGGTAAGACAATACCTATATGTAAGTGGCCAAGCCATCTGGCTGCAGTATATTGACTGTCGGCATGTTGCCGGCAGCCATGGAAGGGGTGCATGTCCCTTAACGTCTCATGAGGGTTCCGGCAGACCGACGGCACACCGGAGGCCGGTCCTGCAGGGTGGAAGGCATCAAGACAGGCCGGCACAGCGGCGGGTCAAAGGCAGGGGGCGGCAGCTCCGGCAGCCGAAGGCTGACGGCATGGTGAGCCTTGGATCAATTCATAAGATATATATGTATATTGTCGTATACCTAGATTGCCGGCAATCAATGCCGGCATGCGGGTGGCCGACTCCGGAAGTCGGCCGGCTGTTACTAGGTAAAACGAAGGGTGGGACGTCGGCGGCAAGCCGGCGGAAGGCGGAAGCTTCCGGCACACGAAAGGCTGACGTCTAAAGGGGGGAGGCATCTTATGAAAGAATGTCACCTGAGGTAGTGGCGGTTATCGCCGGCAGTAGAGGCGGCAAGGGACCGGCACCAGGATAGAAAGAGAGAAAGGTAAGGAGGGATGGAAGGGGTAAGATCCTATACCCCTCCGACATCCCTCCGGAGAGAGTGCACTCATGATAGGAGTGGATACTCCTAACATCCGGCGGCAGGGAGCCGGCAGGTGGCCGGGTGCCTGTGGTAACCCAAGGGAGGGATAGAGGGCACTTAAAGAGGGGGGGGGGGGAATCCCCCGCCGGCAGGACCGCCGCCAGAAACCACCCCCATAGAACGCTATGAAGGGTATGTGTACCAGAGCGGCCAGCTCAGCAGGAGAACAATGTTAGCCCTACCACTCCACCCAAGGGAGGAGATGTAGGACTAAGGACAGAGGTGTGTAGGCAAGCCTACACCAAAGGGATAGGTGGGGAGGGAGAAGAATGGGTCTTTCTAAAAAGGAGACTCTGCATGAGAACGGCCACCAGGGTAAGGGAGAATGCTCCCTAACCTAGGCTAGGTAGCCAAGATCGAGAACGGTACTCATGTACCGTCTCAAACTATAATAAGGCAGAGTCAACCCCCAGAGCTTAACCTAGAGTAGGAGGGCTAACTCCTAGGCTAGGAAAGCTTGAAAGACACATCGCTAGTTGCAGGGAGGAAGGAGTAACGCAACCAGGTGCAACTGAGGAGGGGCAGGGCCCTTCCTTATCTCAGGCACGACCCTAAGGGAGGGTCATTCCCTTAGGCTAGGCAGAGAAGCGATAAATACTCTGGTTGTAGACGAAATTCCCCTATACCGAGGGGGAAGCAAGTCTACCAGAGGGAATGCCCGCAGGCAGGGGGAATAGGGAGCATATAAGGGTTCCTACATTAGGTTAGGAGGGGATGATACACAATCAACACTGTCCCTTATATGGTCCCCGAAGGCGAAAACACTTACATCACAGTAAATAGTATGTTTAATAAAGCCACAATCTTCATAACTTAACTTAGGAACACTGGTATATATCATGCATGAAAATAAGCATTAGGCTGTCCAGCCTAGGGGCTAAGCTAGCGATCTAGTATGGGGTCGAACAGCGACCGAGTCTGATTAGCGCTAAAACACGATATAAGGATTCCCTAGCTATGAAGACTAAATAACTAATAATATTAATTAGTTAAATGACCGGAGAGGGCTGTTCTGGCTAACTAAATAAAGCATGCAACATGAACAGCGGCGCCATAAAATGGCGCTTCCAGTGTCGGCACAGCTCTGCCACAAAACACAATATTTTACGAAAAGTAGAAGTTACTTTACGGCTAGAGCTTATTTAAACAATACTGGAACCTGGTACTCAACTTTCCAGAAGAAGGCGAGGCTGAAGGTAGCGACATAACAGCGATGTAAGCTGATAAAGAAAGCACTTGGAAAAATCCTACTTAGCAAAGAAGCTACAGGCAAAAGGATGAGGACGGACGTGACGTCATTTAGCAATGGCGCCCGTTTGTTTACGTCTCGAGTACCAAAAGCAGCCACGGATGAGTGTAACTGTGGAACGGCTCCTCAGTTACTCAACCACCTTTCCATATCGAAGTGTTAACTCTATATGGGGTGCAGATAGCTATGTGGCGTGTTAATACATGCGTCCCTTGTTGATATACGATATCCTAGAATGAAACCTTTAGGGTACTCGCACCAGAAGTTAGAATTCTGTGATAACCTTTAGTTTAATTCTCTGGGAATATCCACTGTAGTTAAATATACCCAAGGAAGCTACTGAAGGAACCTTCCATCAGGACGTCATGGTTTGAGCCCAAAAAGGGTCCTATATGAAGTGTGGTAGGGGCTGGCATTTTACCAGACCTAAACACCTAAAAGAAACTCTGTTTCAGTATCGTCACCATCCCAGGCAGAAGGAGAATCATCTATTCTCCAGGGTGTGCCAATACAGTTAAGGGGATGGCAGCAGTGCCACCTCCTCTCAACAAGGGAGAAACAGAGTTCCAGTGCCACGCCATCGTAGGCCTAAGAAGATACTACACTTCAGCCTAGGGTCAGCGAGCATAGGACTAGTCTACTAGGCCCCAGGGAGAAGATGGTGGCATCATACAACCACTTCAGGTGTAGCCTAGGGAGCTAAGGAGGGCTAGCCTCCTATGTCGGCAGCCTAGCCGACAGAGGAATGACTATTCACCCTGCCTGTCGACACAAGACTAAATACTCTGAGTTCCTGACCGAATCCCAAAACTAGCTATCTGTAGCTAAGGGACGAGACAGAAAAACCCTAGGTTAGTCATGCCTGAATTAAAATTTCAAGGCCAACCCATTAGGGTTGTAGCCAAAGGCTACACTCAGAGGGAAGAAGGATTACCCTTAATCTCTAATAGAAACGAGTATCGGTTATATAATAATTCCAGGAGATATCTATCTCCAATGAATTGATAACCAATACACGAGGGTAACCGGGGAATGTCAAAAGTATATGTTGCCTAGGTTAGATTACCTAGGCAAGGTGAGATCTCGGTTACCTAAATCACCGAAACTCTACATATACGATCGACGCAGAAAAAGGAAAATTTTATGCATATAAATATCTTTACAAATATAAAAATGCCTAAATAGCTTCATAAATAAATCATTAACGCTATTTTAAAAACTGGGAACATCGTTCTGCTAACTAAATAACACACCCAATGAACGACAGCGCCCATGGCACCTCCAGTTATAGGCCTAGCGCCTAATCACAATAAATTACTCTAATTTCACTGAGACATGAACTAAAAACACAATTGTAAAGATTCAATACTCAACTTCTCAGATGCAAAAGAAGCTCGAGAATGCATAATAAATATCCTTAAAAATCGATCGAAAATGTCAGATCAACAGGGAACACCACTGAGCGAAATCGCTACAAAATAAAGAATGTTCGCCATATTGGATATGGCGCTGTTGTAATTTTCAATAGTATGAGAACTAGGGTAACCTTGATACGGCTCCCCTTCTATTCTGCCACATCCCCCTTGAAGCATTAACGCTATTAGGGGTGCATATTGCTATGTGACTTGTCAAGAATACGTCCTCAGATATTATGCGATATCCTTGAGAGAAATTTAAGGATATTCGTGCCAGCAATTGGAATTCTGGATACCTAAAGGTAAAATTCTCTGGGAATATCACTGTAGTACATATATCCCTTAGGAAGCTACTTATAGGAACTTCCATCAGAACGACATGGCTTGAGCCGAAAAAACAAATTTTTGAACATACTTACCCGGTAGTTATATATAAAGCTTACGTCCCTGACGTCACGGCAGATATTTCAAAACTCGCAGCAATCGCCGATTGGATAGCCAGGTGTACCACCTGCGCACCCTCCAGTGAGGTACCTGAAACCATTCCATGATTCCTCAGATCTTCCATGCCTCTAGTCTCTAGATGGGAGGAGGGTGGAAATCAAATTATATATAACTACTGGGTAAGTATGTTCAAAAATTTATTTTATAATGAAAATATCATTTTTAAACATCTAACTTACCCGGTAGTTATACATATAGCTGATTAACACCTTTGGTGGAGGGTCAGAGACAGCCAATATAGTTGGAATTCTACTTAAGAGTTAATAAAACAAGCTTAAGGGTTCGTACCTGATAAGGAAGCTGACTTCAATGATTCTCTGCCTCATTATGTCCGCTTTCTTTATGAGATCCAGCAATCCTCCCAGGGAGCTGAAGACCTCTAGACGCTGTCAAACCGGTGTACATACCTCTATGTGACAGAACCTCCTCCAATACCAAGTTCCGGGCACTCTCAAGGAACAAAATTGACCACCTGACTAAAATCAATGATTGTGGAAGACTGTCGCAATCTCCACAAACAACCATAAAAAAACAAATAAAAGTTCCAAGAGAAGAAAAGGGTATTAGGATTATGGGAATGTAGTGGAGGATCCTTCGCCCACTACTGCACTCGTTGCTACGAATGGCCCCAGAGTGTAGCAGTCATCATAAAGAGTCTGGAAACTTTTCAAATAGTGTGAAGCGAACACAGATTTACTCCTCCAAAAGATTGTGTCCATAATGCTCTGCAACGATCTATTTTGCTTGAAGGTCACTAAAGTTGCTACAGCTCTAACTTCGTGCGTCTTGACCTTTAAAAGTCTAAGGTTTGTCTCAGTGCAATGTGCATGAGCCTCTCTTAATAAAAGTCTGATGAAGAATGAAAGGGCATTCTTTGACATCTGTGACGAGGGCTCCATGACCGAGCACCACAGAGCTTCTGACTTGCCTCGCAACTCTTTCGTTCTGTCCAGATAGAACTTCAGGGCTCTTACTGGGCATAGGACTCTCTCCAACTCTTCGCCATCCACATCTGAAAGATTCAGAATCTCAAAAGCCTTGGGTCAAGGTTGAGAAGGGCGTTCATTCTTGGCGAGAAAGCCTAACTGCAAGGAGCAGATAGCTTTGTTATCTCGAAAACCAACGTTTTTACTAAACACATGGATTTCACTAACTCTTTTGGCTGTTGCTAGACTAACAAAAAAAAAAAAAAAAAAAAAAAAAGGAGTCTTCATTGTGAGGTCCTTAAAGGAAGTTGAATGGAAGGACTCAAACCTGTCACTTATAAGTAACTTCAGGACTATATCCAGATTCCAAGCTGGTGAATTCTGGTGCCCTTGCTTTGATGTATCAAAAGATTTTAGAAGTTCCTGTAGGTCTTTATCATTCAAAAGCTCCAAGTTTCTGTGCCTGAATACAGTTGTTAACATACTCCTGTATCCCTTGATGGTAGAGGATGAAAAATTGCGCTTCCTTCGAAGGTATAACAAGAAGTCAGCAATCTGAGTTACAGAGGTACCGGATGAGGAAACAGAGTTGACTCTGCACCATTCTCTAAAAACCTCCCACTTGGATTGATACCCTGATGGTCGAAGTCCTTCTTGCTCTTGCAATAGCCCTAACTGCCTCCTTCGAAAAACCTCTAGCTCTTGTGAATTTCTCGATAGTCTGAAGGCAGTTAGCTGAAGATTTTGGAGACTTTGATGGTATCTTTCCAAGTGGGGTTATTTGAGTAAATCTACTCTTAATGGAAGGCTTCTTGGAGTGTCCACCATCCATATCAGTACCTCTGTGAACCATTCTCTTGAGGGCCAAAAGGGGCCACTAGAGTCATTCTGGTCCCTTCGTTTGACACAACCTTTTGTAACACTTTGTAAAGGATCTTGAACGGTGGAAAAGCGTACACGTCCAGATTGGACCAATCTAACAGGAAAGCATCTATGTGGACTGCTTCGAGATCTGGCACTGGGGAGCAATAATTCTCTAGCCTCTTTGTCTTCGAGGTCACGAATAGGTCTATGCACAGGCGACCCCAAAGTCGCCACAGATTCTTGCAGACTTCTTGATGGAGTGTCCATTCTGTGGACAGAATTTGACCTCTCCTGCTGAGGCTGTCTGCCATCACGTTCTTCTCCCCTTGAATGAACCTTGTAATCAGAACTACATCCCTTTCCTTTGCCCAGATGAGGAGATTCCTCGCAGTCTCGTAAAGGGACATCGAGTGGGTTACGCCTTGATTGGCAATGTAAGCCAATGCTGTGGTGTTGTCGGCATTGACCTGCACCACTTTGCTCAAAACTGACCCTTCGAAGCTTCTGAGGGCCAACAGGACTGCTAACAATTCCTTTTGGTTGATGTGGAAGTTCTTCTGAACCTCTGTCCACAACCGCAAAACTTTCAACTTGCCCAGTGTTGCTCCCCACCCCGAGTCCGAGGTGTCGGAACACAACACAATGTCTGGATTCTTCTGTTCTAAGGGGTAACCTTCTTGAAACTTGTCCGGATCATTCCAACACTGAAGGCAACTTCTTATGGATTCCGTAACTGGAATGCACATCGTCTCTAGATCCTTCTCCTTGTTCCAATGATGATCGAGGTGAAATTGGAGAGGACGAAGATTCAGCCTTCCTAGAGAGACAAACTGTTCCAACGAGGAGAGGGTTCCCAACAGGCTCATCCACTTCGTCGCAGAACACTTCTGCTTCTTTAGAAAAGATTGCAGTTTCAAGATGGCTTGCTACGTCCTTAAGGGAGACGGAAAAGCCCGAAAAACTTGACTCTGAATCACCATCCCCAAATAAAGTATCTTTTGTGATGGTGTCAGAAGAGACTTGTCCTTGACATGAAGACCCAATTCTTCTGTTAGTCTCAAAGTTATCTGAAGATCCTTCAGGCAGTGATCGTAGGAGTGAGCTCTGAGAAGCCAATTGTCTAGATACAGGGAGGCTCTGATGCCTCTTGAGTGGAGTATTCTTGCTACATTGAGCATTAGTTTCGTAAATATCTGAGGGGCGGTGCTGAGGCCGAAACACAGAGCTCGAAACTGAAACCCTTCCCCCTTGAAGACAAACCTCAGATAATGCTTGAAGCTCGGATGAATGGGGATGTGAAAGTAAGCATCCTGGAGGTCTAATGAGACCATCGTCGCTTTTTCTTACTGCTGCAAGGACTGACTTTGAAGTCTCCATAGAGAACTTCGTCTTTTGGACAAACGTGTTGAGTGCACTTACAACCAGGACTGGACGCCATCCCCCCCGAGTTCTTGGGAACCAGGAACAGGCGGTTGTAAAAGCCTGGTGACTGCAAGTCCCGCACCCTCTCTATGGCCCCCTTCTCCAACAAGAGAGACACTGACCAAAGGTCTGCCACCCCCTCCCCTCCTACGCTCGCCAGAAGTTGTGTAGTCTGGCTCCTACTACCTGAAGGCGAAAGCAGTCAGACTCTGCTTCGCCCTGTTCTGAATCCTCTCCTATTTGCTCTCCTTCCATCGGGCCTGGTGCTACCCTTGCTCGAAGTCTTCCCTCGAAAGGGCTGAGAAAACTTAGGGAATGGTGTTTCTTCCTTTGGCTTGCGGCTAGAGAAGGAGGTTGGTAGGACCTTTCTTGCCGTCTTTGAGACCAGATGTTGGGTGGCCTTCTGTGTCAATGCGGATGAAATCTCTCTAATCAGTTCTTGTGGAAAAAGAGAGGAAGACAGGTGCATATAACAATTCCGATTTCTGAAAGGGAGTAACCCCAAGAGACAGAAGCGAACACATCTGAGCTCTTTTCTTAAGTATCCCTGCTTCAAAGAGCGCTGCCAACTCATTAGATCCGTCTCGTAATGCCTTATCCATACAGGACATGATGTGGATTAGACTAGTAGTGTCACCCTCTTTAAGGGCAGAAACCTTCTTGCCCAAGGCTCCCCGAGTCCAATCAAGGAAATTGAAAACCTCGAAGGCTCTAAAGACGCCTTTGAGAAGATGATCTAACTCCAAAGTAGACCAGAGAATCTTGGTCTTCCTCATGGACGACCGACGGGGAGCGTCTACTAGACTTGAGAAATCTCCCTGGGCAGAGGCAGGAACTCCCAAGCCGAGAACTTCTCCCGTCTCGTACCAGATACTAGATCTAGATGCTAGTCTAGTCGGAGGAAACGCGAAGGCTGCCTTTCCTTGGTCCTTTTTGGACTCCATCCAGTCTCCCATCATACTTAGAGCTCTTTTTGATGACCATGACAGAGCCATTTTGGTAAAAAGAGACTTCTTCAACGCCTTCCCAAGCGCGAGTTCTGAGGGTGGCGAATGTGGAGCAACGGGCGGTGAAGGGGGAAGCAACGAGCACAAAAGAATCTGGAAACTCATCGTTAAAAGCTTTCATGAGTTTCTTAAGATCCACTGAAGGACGAAACAACTTAGAATCTTCTCCTTCTGATAACTCCTCAAACAATTCAACAAGGGAAAGGTGATCGTCGATGTTTTCCTCTGACAAAGCCCCAACGGGAGTAACGACGTTGTGCTTATCAGGATGCATTTCATTAAGGTCCTGACTTCTGGCATCAAGAGACCCCAGATCATCATGTCTGTCGCCTTGTTGATCTAACGCTTGACGCTCGCGATCAAAGCGATCAGAACTAAAGTGTTCTTGATCTCGACTCCTGATTTGACTAGTCTCATCACGAAGTCCGAGGCTCTCATCCTCAAAGTCTTGTCTCCCTTCTTGACTTCCGGCATCACGTAAAGATGTTCGACGCTCGGTGTCATGTTCTGCATAACGCTCGACGTCGCATCCTGTTTAACGCTCGACGTCGCATCCTGTTTAACGCTCGACGCCGCGTACCACTTGAAGGCTCGACGTCCTGTCTGGCTGCTTGCCGCTCGACGTCCTGTCTGGCTGCTTGCCACTCGACGTCCTGTCTGGCTGCTTGCCGCTCGACGTCGCGTCCTGGAGGACGCTCGACATCACGTCTCGCTGGATGTTCGACGTCCTGTTTTGCTGGACGTTCGACGTCACGTCTAGCTGGACGCTCGACATCACGTTTTGCTGGACGCTCGAGATCACGTCCTGTAGGACATTCAACTTCACGTTTAGTAGGACGCTCGACGCCTCGCTTTGTAGGACGCTCGACGCCTCGCTTTGTAGGACGCTCGACGTAACGTCTAGCTGGACACTCGATGTCACATTTTGCTGGACGTTCAAGATCACGTCCTGTAGGACGTTCAACATCCCGTTTAGTAGGACGCTCGGCGCCCTGCTCTGTAGGACGCTCGACGTCACGTTTTGCTGGACGTTCGAGATCACGCCGTGTAGAACGTTCAACATCACGTTTAGGACACTCGGCGCATCGCTCTGCTGGCCGCTCACTGTCACGTCTGGTCGCTTGACGCTCACTGTCACATCTGGCTGCTTGACGCCTGGCGCCTGATGTTCGGGGTCAAGATTATGTCCACTTTCCTTATTAGGAACAGTTTCACGACATTTAACGGGGGAGATGTAAAGAGGTTCGTCGTCAAGAACCTCACGACTAACAGCCTTACGCCGCTTGGCGTCCAGAAGGGAAGCTTCCTGCCGTTCAGGATCCAGGCATGCTACTCTTTTATTGTCTGTAGATTGGTAGCTTTGCATGAACGAAGAGAGTCTGTTGCATCTCTTGTAGCATATTAAAATTCAGGTCAACTCGTTGTGATACCGGGGACGTCACGTCTATCACAAGTTGGCTCTCCATGCCGCTCAAAGAACGCTCAGAACGTCCAGAGGGCGATAACCAGTCTGAGGGCGGAGGAGGAGCATGAACCGAGGTCATGCCCAGTTCAGACAACTGACCAGCAACTGGACGATTCTTGACAGAATCCGACGTCCTTGCAGGACGTTTGGCAGGCGAGCTTTCTTCGGAGGAACGAAAACGCTCCGGACTGCTCCAATGGCTACAACCAGGAGCTTGCGGTGTCATGGTAGGACGCTGGTTGACTTTATCTATTTTCCTCTTAAGAGGTCTGGAAGCTTGACGCCAGCCTGTTTTAGGTACTGCGTCATCCGAGGATGATGAAACTACCTTAACCTCACCTTTCCTATGGTGAGGGCGAACGTCCTGTGAAACGTCAACAAGTACGCTCGAGGGGACGTCTGCTCGGGAGCTAAAGCCTCTCGTTTCCTTTCGTCGTTCGACATTCCTTCTCCCAGGGGTTAAGGAGCTTGGAAGAGGTCTAAGACTAGGAGAACGACGGGCCCGCGCAGGCACACCCTCCACTGCACTAAATAAATTCACTGCACTTCTAGCACTGTCACACTTTAACTGCTTCACATCGGACATTAATTGCGTTCTGTCTGCAGCGAGCGATTCAACCTTCGCGCCCAGAGCTTGAATAGCCACCATCATATCCTTTAGCGTAGGCTTATTAGCAGTAACAGTAATGGGATCAGAAACTACCACTACAGGGGAAGGCTTAGGTTCGGTGACACGGGAAGAGGAAAAATATCTGGAAGAACGAGAAGAACTTCGTATCAACCTATCTCTTTCTAGTTTACGCGTATAGCAGTCAAACTCTAGCCACTCACTCTCAGATAAAAGAATGCATTCGTCACAACGATCACCCAACTCACATACTTTACCTCTGCATTTAACGCACAGCGAATGGGGATCAATAGAGGCCTTAGCCAACCGGGTCTTACACCCACTCACACACATTCTAAAAGTTACAGGGGGGGTGGCCATTTTGAATATTTATAAGTGAGATCAACAAGCAGGGGTCAAAATATCAAAATCCAAAAGCAATTCAAGACTATCCAAAAGAAAATCCAAACATGCGAGAGTCAAAACCAAATTATTGTACATCACCAAAGTAAATTGCAATAAATCAGGTAAATAGCGAGTAGAATATCCAACGATGTTGCCGCTAGTGGCGGCAGGGATGATCAGAGGAATCATGGAATGGTTCCAGGTACCTCACTGGAGGGCGCGAAGGTGGTACACCTGGCTATCCAATCGGCGATTGGCGCGAGTCTTGAAATTTCTGCTGTGACGTCAGGGACGTAAGCTATATATATAACTACCGGGTAAGTTAGATGTTTAAAAATCTTAATTGAATAGCTTCATAAATATTCATGCTATTACGACCGGGAGTGTCGTTCAGCTAACTAAATAACACATGCGTTATGAACGACAGCGCCCACGGCGCCTCCGATGATCGGCGAAGCTCCGAACACTTAAAATTACTCTAATTTCTCTGTGAAGCAGGAGCTCCAAATTATACACTGTAAAGAATAAATACTCAGCTTTCCTGAGGCAGAAGCTGGAGATTGCAAGATAAATCCTAAGATATCGAACACAAACGTTAGAGCAACAGGGAAAACCACCGTGCGAATTTGCTTCGAAAATAAGAATAAGCGCCATCTAGATACTCATAGTAGTACGGGAGGAAGGGAAATCCTTGATAACGGCTCCCCTTCTATTTTTGCCACTTTTCCCCCTTGAAACAAAAATGCTATTCAGGGTGAAGATTGCTATGTGTCGTATCAAGATATACATCCCCTGATATTATGCGATACCCTTAAGAGAAATTTTAAGGATATTCGCACCAGGAGTTAGAATTCTGTAGACCTAAAGGTTGATTCTCTGAGAATATCACTGTAACCAAATAGCCATCAGAAAGCTACCAATAGGAACCTTCCATCAGGACGACATGGCTTGAGCCCAAAAATATATATTACACGTGTTATTCTATCTTTAGTCATTTATTGTGAATAAATGTCTATTAAAATGTAATTGCGTTTTATTTCGCCCCACAATTAACACAAATAAAGTATAGCCTGAGTTCTTTTACTTACCCAAGTAAACCTCATTATTGTATGCTTACAGACAATAAATATAGTTGATACTTTTGTTCCAACAGTATATAAAAACCGTGAGACTCTTGTATATCTCGTTGATACTATGTTTGTTCATACAGTATATGCAATCCTTGAGACCCCTTTTCTACTGTCTAGTATGACTCTTCCCTGCAGGGGGCAGGAAGCCCTAACATTGTCTATGATTAGTGGTAATGACGTATAACGGTAACGTCGTATGTCTCAATGGTCCGGATGACAATAGAAAAACTTGTCCCAAGGTTAAGGCACCTATGAAAATCCACAGATACAATACTTTCTAGTAATTCTCTGGTAAACTTCTATCAGGATGACATGGCTTGAACCCAAAAAACGGATTTTGAAGCGAAGCGAAAAATCTATTTTTGGGTGAGATAGCCATGTCGTCCTGATGGACCCGCCCTCCTTTTCCATAGGAAAGGCCTAGGCAAGATCCCTCCCGAAACTACTATATCTGTAGCACCATGCTCAATGCTACAAGGAATAAGCGCCATCTTGGAAACTCGTAATAGTACGGGAGGAAGGGTAACCTTGATAACGGCTTCCCTTCTGTTTTCGTCACTCTTCCCCCTCGAAACGAAAACGCTATTCGAGGTGAAGATTGCTATGTGTCGTATCAAGATATAAGTCCCCTGATATTATGCGATACCCTTAAGAGAAATTTTAAGGACATTCACGCCAGGAGTTAGAATTCTAAAGACCTAAAGGTCAATTCTCTGGGAATATCACTGTAGCCAAATATCCCTTAGAAAGCTACTAATAGGAACCTTCCATCAGGACGACATGGCTGTCTCATCCAAAAATAGATATTTCGCTTCGCTTCAAAATCTGTTTAAAGGTCCGTCTATTCCGTTGATCCCATGGGGATCAAGAAGTCCGGGGAGTCGATGGCCTGATTCCACCGGGACTTGAGTCGCCACTGGAGAGACAGAATCCTGAGGCGACCGTTGGAAACTAGACGGGCCACAGATGAAAGGTGTTCAAGGAGACATAGCCACGTCTGGGCTGGAAGTTCTTCTCGTCTGAGAAATGGTCTTACAACCTTTCTCAGCCTTATTATCCTGTCGTCTGATGGGAAGGCTTTGTGGAGATTGGTGTCTATTATCATGCGTAGGTATACCAATCTCTGCGTAGGAAGCAGGGGGGTCTTCTCAAGGTTTACCATGATCCCCAGATCTTGGCAAAGCCTCAGAAGTTTGTCTCGGTGTTGAAGAAGGACTACCACCAGGTACGCTAGGATTAGCCAGTCATCCAGATACGGATGCCAATCCTGTGTGCCCAAGATAATACTAGGGTGAACACACTAGTGAAGACTTGAGGTGCTGTGGAAAGACCGAAGTACAGCATCTTTAACTGGTATTTCCTGTTGTCTACGCTGAATCTTAAATACTTCCTTGAAGATGGATGGATTGGGATCTGAAAGTATGCGTCCTTTAGGTCCAGAGTCCACATGAAGTCCCATGGTATAACCGCTTGTCTGACTGTGTCTCCCGTCTCCATGCTGAAGGAGCTTGCTTGACAAACTTGTTCAGAGTTGAGAGGTCGATGACGGGTTTCTAGCCCCCACACGCATTTTTCACAAGAAAGAGTCGACTGAAAAAAGCCTGGAGACTCGTCAAGGACCTCTTGGAGAGCGCCCTTCTTCAACACAGTCTGGACTTCTGCCCTGAGGGCTAGCCCCTTTGTCGATCCCATCGCAAAGGAGTCTATTGACACTGGATTCCTGATCAGGGGAGGGAGAGATGTTGTGTACTGGACACGAATCCCTGAACGAATTACAGAGACTGTCCAGGGCTTGGCCCCAAATTGCTTTCACCTGTCACAGAAACATTGTAGGCATCCCGCCCCCCGGTGGACAAGTGCGGGAAATGGCTTTTCTAGAGTTTCCGGCCTCGGCTACTCCCTCTGGAAAATTTTCCTCCCCTGGAGAACTTGATGTTTTTCCCGTCTTTGTTTGGAAAGGGCTTTTTAGACACCGTTATCTTCGCTGCTGTCTTGTTCGTTACAATCTTTGTTGGACAGGACTGCTGAGGAGCTGGTGATTTATAGGGCTTGGATGTCACAGCCCTATGGAGGAGGGAGCCCTGGTGGGACTTCCTCCATCTCTCAGCAGCATGTTCCATGTCCTTCTGCTCAAACAGGGAGGTTCCCTCTAAAGAGGAGTTCCTGAGTCTGACGATCTCGGCATTTGGGACCTGCTGGTGGAATCTCTCAAACACCGCATCTCAACGTTTCAGGATGGTGTTTGCCCATAACTTCAAGACTTAATGGGCAAGAAACTTGATGGTGCATGTGCCTGAGAGGAGGAAAGTTTCCATCACTTTCCTGGTGCGTTCCTTGGAGAAATCCTCCGTTCAAACCAGGATTCCCAGGGTCCCACGCGACAGATCAAGCCATGAAGTAACTTGCATGGCATACTTCATGACCTTCTCCTGGTTGAGGATCTCTGCTGCCGAGAACGAGACATGGCGGCTGGAGAGCCTCTCTAGAAAGACTCCCTTGGTGAGCTCTTCCAGAGAACGATGGAGAGGAAGAGCTGGTTGTGGCTCGTTAAAGATTTAAAAATACCTCTTCTGCTGGACACGAGGAGGTGGGAGAAGCTTGGCGGTAGAGCAGGAACATTGGGAGAAGGAGAGCTCGGAGAGCTGTTGGGTGATCTTAGCCGGGGCACTCTTTAGCCCTTGAGACCAGGGCAAGGCTACACAGGTCTTGGAGGGCTTCTAAGTACCGAAGACACAGTCTTAGCCTCTCATGGGGGTATCTCCGGGTCCGAAAACACGATGAGTACTTTAATGAGAGTCAGGACCTGCCAGAATGAATGTTCTGACTCTGCTCCCCCTCCGAAATGGGACTAACAGCAAAGACTCCTTCTTCCACCCCAGGGAGCTCCTCTCGGGGTGGGATGCTAGCATCCCTGAGTGACTAGCTGCTTCTGTAGGCCTGGAGGTCCTTGAAAAGGACTTTGTTAGTCTTGGAGGCCTTAGATTCCTTCCGAGGAAGGAGATAGGACTCAATCATCGAAGGCCGGATGGGATTGTCCCTCCTGACTTCCGTCGGTGGTGGAAAACTCCGTGAGAAGAAACTTCCTCCAAAGGTGGAAGGGAGAAAGTTCAGTCCTCACGCGACTCCCTCAGCAGAGGTGAGTTAGGAGTGTCCGGCGGGAGGGACAGAAAGGATGGGCCAAGAAGGCCTAACAGGAGTTAGCTTCACCCTAGGGGATGTGATCGTGTCTGAGATTCCTCTTTTCCTCTTCAGGGGAGAAGAAGCCAAGGTTCTTCGCGGTAGGTCTGCTGGTACCGATGGAAGGGAGGTAAGAGAAGAGCGAGATGACACGGCAGGCCTGAAGGCTTGCACTACTGCAATGACCATGGCACCGAACCTGGGATGTTTTCTGACAGATGCACTGTCGGACAGATCCCCTGAAAGGAAAGGAACCGAAGGTACCCTGTAAGGAGTCTCAACCGATGTTGTTGATGGTGGATCCACCTTTGTAGGACGAATCTTCGGGATCCTGAACCCTTTTGAGCAGCCTTTCCCTTTCTCCAGTGGTCGCGCTGTAACGTGTTTGTGGGGAGGGGAGTGAGGCAATGGTGAAATGTCTCCGTCTTTATTGTGACGTTCCTTGCATAATTGATCCTGTAAAACCTGTCAGCGCAATTGAGCAGGAGAGCGCTCGCATGCAGTACGATGCTGTGCAGGAGAGCGCTGGTGTGCCAGAAACTGAGTGCGCAGGTGAACGCTGGCAAGCCAGAGAGTATTGAAGTGCAGCTGGTGCGCAGGAGAGCGCTTGTGAGTTGGAGAGCGCGGGCGCACAGGAGAACGGCGCTGCGCATGAGAGCCCCGATGCGTAGGAGAGAGCAGCTGCGCAGGGGCAAGCTGACAAGTTGACGAGCACTGACGAGTAGGTGAGTACAGTAGTACTGGCGAACAAAGGTGCGCTGTCGAGCTGGCAAACGCTGGTGAACAGAAGATTGCTGGGGCATTGATTGAAATGCACTGGCGAGTAGCAAATGCTGAGGCACCGAAGGGAGCTGAAGCGCTAAAAGAGCGCTGACGCCCTGGAGAAAACTTGATGCACTAGCAAGCGATGACACTCTGGAAAGCGTCGATGTGCTGGAGGGCGCTGACGAGATGCTTTTGCACTGTAGGGCAGGCACTGACGAGATGCTGGTGCACTGTAGGGCGCTGACGAGATGCTGGTGCACTATAAGGCGCTGGTGAGCATTTGCGCTTTGCTAAAGCTTAGAAGGTGCAGCACTAACAGGATGAGGTGACAGGAACAGTAAAGGCAGTTCAGCACATCGATGTGAAGGCAGAACTGGAATCGGGATGTGTCCTTTGGAAGGGCGAACATCAACGGACGGGAATCGCAAACGATCCACAGAAGAGTCCAGGACCGAAGTCCGAGGACTAGCTGCAGGGTCAACAGGAGAAGGTCCAGGAACAGGCGAAAGTCGAGGGCCAGAAGACGACTGAAGCGGAGGCTCCTCTGCGGGAGACGGCTGCGAGGATGAGGCTGAAGAGCCGAAGAGGGGCCTTTTCACCAATGGTGAAGGGCTACCTCTACGGCGAAGCGGAGGGCAAGCTGTGCGTCGAAGATGCCCTCTGGGGTCAGTAGACCAGCAAGCTGACCTTTAGAAGCAGCAGTCCTCTGCAGAGGAGTCTCTATGAGTGAACTCCCTCGAGGAGGGAAAACATTCACAGGAGAGATTGAAGAAAGGCTAAGTTCCCCCTCGAAGGATGAGCTGGAACGGGGGAACAGAGTCGGCAGCAACAGTTGGAGAGTCTGAAGGTGCAGGGGCGGTCGGCAGCGGCCACAGAAGACACCTCAGACACTACCACGTCAACACACAACAGAGGATCTACCTCCGAAGTCGACGACGGCTGCGCACCAGAACCGCCAGGAGTCCTTGGAGGGCGGACCTGGAATCCCCAAGGATGACCACACCTGTACAATGGGAGACAGAGACAATGCCTCATCCAGGGGGAGAGATAGGGCCGCTTCGCTAGGGGAAGCAACACCATCTCTCAAGGACCGAGATTGGCCTTAAATTAAAGGGTCTTCGCTACTACTCGATGTTCTCTTAGCAGGAGCTTCAGAGGAAGGAAGGGAAACAGAAGAGGTCTTGTGTTTTTCCCCTTTCAAAGAAACCTTCTAAGGAGAAATATCCCACTTTGACTTCTTCCACCGTCGCCCAAACCTTTCCCACTGGGAAGCAGACCACTCCCGACACTCAATACACCTGTTACCACTATCACTCTGTTGACCTCTGCAGGCCGGACAAAGGGTGTGGCGATCGGTGTCCAAGGCCGACATGAAGGTTCCACAGGGCAAGTACGCATCGTCGCAGGAGTCAACACACACATTAGCAAAAGAAAAAGCACAAACAAAAGCATTAAATGGCAGTCGAAATAGGCGAAGGATGAAGAACGGCAACGACCGTACACCATCCGAGCCGAAAGCAAAGCGAGCTAAATCCTCGGTGTGTGAGCGGGAGCGGTTGCAAGCTACCCACCCCTACCCCCCTAACTAGCGGAATGAGTACTTAACCCTGGCTGAACTTTAATGGCTCGTCCTTTTAGCTCCGCTAAAAGTAATAACTCCAAATAAATAGCGTAGGTTTGTATTCTAGATACAGAACAAAATGGTAATTAAATCAAAATGTCGTAGGTCGTACAGCACTGGGCCATACATCTGGCAGACAGCCCTGACAACGATCATACCGTAGCTTGGTTCTTCGCCAACATATGGCATTACTAGTAAGTCAGAGCACCAATCAGCTGATGTTTATAAACAGTCACAGCATTTCAGATTACGGTATATTGCTTTCATTTTCATAGCACCGGTAATAATACAATAATACCAGTAATAAAATAAGGTTGCAAGGATTTTGGGGTAGGTAAAAGTACCCAGTACTGAGCGTAAGTTGGGTTAGCGAGCATCAGAGAGAAGATTAGCCTAAGCCTATAGGTCTCAAACTTTGCTAGGATGTATAAGATGCAGGGCGATTTTTCCTATCCAAATTTTGGGAAAAAAAAGTGTGTCCTATAGGCCGTCAAATACGGTAAGTACTTTCAATACTTTGACGAATTATCTGGAGATGTTAGGGAGAAACTGACTGGAATGGAGGAGGAGCTTGATTTAGGGCAGACTACATATTGTATGTCTGGTTATGGGAAGGAAGAAGGGTCATGAATAACCTGACTCCACAAGGAATACAACCACAAATTAGAGAGAGGTCTAAGGATGCATTGGAACAATGCTCTGATCTGTATGATGGTACATAGCCCTTGCTAGCCCTCGAGAATGAACATCCACCCATAAGGGTAACATATGCAACTGGCGAAACAAACCACCTTCGATAGCCACAATAGCTCGCTTGCCCGCATGCAGTTGCGAGAACTCTCCAACTTCTCTGACTCTGGGTAAGTGCTCGAAACACGAGCCTGAGCATCGTGAAAACATTAAAAACATTACTGTGTTTGAAGACCCTTACAGAGCTTGCGGAGAAGCTTGCGGGAATAGTGTGTGTGTGACGAACCACAAACATTATTGCTCAAAAGGATTTGATCCTTGACCAACCGTAGCATTGTGAAAATGTTCCTGAGCAGGCGTGGCCCCCACGAGAAGTACATGCAGCTAGCGAAGCGATCAGACCTTTGTCAGTACTGTATAGATGTTTGTTCACCAGCCCCGTGGGCAGGACAAGCGTCCCTGTAAATGAATATTTGTTTGCTATCATTCGTAAACGTAAGCACAAGCTGACTCAGGCTCTGGAAACTAACCTTGAAAGGTTGTCTCACTAGACCTTTGTGACCTGAGGGCGTGACGGGGTGAGGAGATATCGCAGCAAGTAGGAGGCCGACACCATATGAGTGCTTTAAAGAGCTCTCTATCCCGTAGGGAAGAGAAACCCAAGATAATAACCCAGAAGGATTATGTTTCAAGACTCATTGTATTCGGAACAACGGAGGGATGTAGCAGTCGCAAGCTATCAGAATGCTTTCCTATCTGCGGCGTTAACCCAGCAGGATTATGTCTAACGAGACTCTTTGTGCCCTGGGGTCACAATGGCCGCATGTGGCACCTGCTAGCATCCCCATTTGTGGCAATAACCCCTGAGGGTTCAGTCTTGGACAAGCGCACATGCACAACCAAAGTAGCTTGTAGATGCCCCTTTCTATGGGAATGTTAGTAAGCACCAGTAATTGTGTAGACCTCATCAAAGAGGAAAGCTTGCCCATACACCTCGCTACGCTTTGTGTCGGGTGGGCTGTCTCTCATGAAAATGAAGTCACGCATGTAAGGATTTGTTCACCCCAGTATGTAAAAAACACAAACACTAACCAGGTTCCCAGAGGAGGTTAGAAAGTTAGGTCTTGTGAACGCTTTGTTTGTCAAAGCAAGCACCGGTGAGTGTTAGCGAGGCACTACCGAAGAAGCATGTATTTGAGGCAACAATGAAGTTGAAGCTCTGCACACTGGCGAGTAGAGACCCTCCAACTTGATGAGTACTGTGGGGAGCAATATGAGTTGCTTCCACACCATCAGGCAGAGGAGCTCAATCACCCACATTGCTAGGGCTCTGTGGATAGGAGTGCAACACTGCGCATGACTTCTCTGCAAGACTAGGGTCTTTGCTAACACACACTTGACACATTATGAAGCAAAGTACTAATACCCTTCTACCAGAGGAGGTATTTGCTCGTAAGGAGACGAATAACACTGTGCTGAAATAGAACAGCAGGTTCTCCCTCGTGAGAACTCGAAACCCCAAGACGCAGGTCCCGAAGGGCATGGCCTCACAAAACTCTATGAGCTTTGTTGTGGTAAATGACAGATTTTCCAGGGGATGGCCCTGCAGTGAAGCCATTGCTGCCATCTGATCAGCTGGCATCCTCCCACTGGTCGAAGAGTGGGAGGAGTGGGCCCCCTAGCAAAGACGTCGACCACTTCTACTTCCTCTCCACCCATGTTCTTTCTGGATCTTGTCCTTAAATGGCTGCTTGGACAAAGATGCCTTCTTCAGATTAGCTAGTATGGGCGTGCCTTTCAATGTTTAGTGTACCTGTCTCCCTACTGAAGAGGCTTTTGGTGCCGCAGGTATCAGAGAGGTTGCCCGAGCCGTGATGGCCCGATGAAGGAGGGAGTCCTGGCTCGCCTTCCACCACTTCTCCGTCAATGTCTACTTCCTCCAGCAGAAACAAAGCTGGAGACTTAAGGTAGGAATTCCACAAGAAGAAAGCATATCTCCTTGAAATCTTGTGCTGGAATTCAGATAGCACAGCGTCACACCTCTTCAGTAGCCAATTGACCCACTGGATCGCAGCGTTATGGATTAAGAATTCCATTGGCCTTGCACCTGAGAGAATAACATACTTAAAACAGTTGCCACTTCTTAGGCTCAGTGAGATCCTCAAAAGTGACAAGGTGGGCAACCATTCCAGAGTGGTAAATCCTAAAAGCTGCTCAAAGAAACATTTTTACTACACATTCCACATTTAGTGCCTCGGTTGATGAGAACGTCACTGGCTCCAAGGCTAGTGTCTCTCAAGACAGACCTTATGATAGGGCTGAAACTGCCAGGTCTAACAGCAGAGGAGACTGATGATTGTTAAGGTTTTCCTAGTACTTCCTGTCTCCTATACAGAGGAAGTAACTTGAACGACCCGCTAACCCTTAGGGAGTCCTTTCTAGCTGGAATGGGGATACCAGTCTAGACCACAGTAGCTCTAACAGTTGCCTAAAGGCACCAAGAGAGCAGCAACGGATGCTAATTACTGCATCTCTCCACTTGGGAGAACATATGGCCTCCCTGAATAAATTGATCAAGCGTATGCAAGCAAGCACTTGCCAAAACATAGAGTCCAACTCTTACTCTTGTGTCAGGGACTTTTGGCCTTGCAGCTGTTGGCAATTCATTAAAAGAATGGTCAGAATCCGAGCCAGAGTCGTCATCGGGATTGGCTATCGGGGGACAAGACCTAGAATGGGACAACACTGACTTCCAGTACAGAATCTGAAGCCTTCACCACTGTCTCTTTAAAGCTTTAAGTTCCCCAAGTTTTGGTTTCCTTCCATTCATGGGGCTCGCCCATGAATGACACAAGGATACTAGGATTGGCATTGTGCCTCCGAGGATGAAAGAGGGAAGATTTCAATTGGCAAGAGACTAACTCGATGAAGAAAAGTTCCATCCCTTAAGAGTCGTAGGTTGAAAGGTGTCACCTTGTGGAGGAGTAACCTGTCTTGAACACCGCCGCTTAAGGGTTGGTCTGGTGGACACCAAACTCAACCTCTCCCACTTGGAGGGAAGCCCCACTGGTTTGGGGTTCACTCTCAGCACCTCTTGGTTACATTTCCACCTCGAATTGTGTTCCTGTCTCGCTACAGGAGCAGAGTATTTGATGCCCAAAGGAAAAGGAATAGGCTTACTGGCCTGAGTGGGAACCCAAGATGGAATTGTATTGCTGGATCTGGCTACATGACCCAACCTCGGGTAAGACGGAGGAGAATCACTTTGGTGAACATACCCTTCCTCAGGGTCAGACACAAATGATTTTATCAGAAGTAATTGAGCAGGTAGGATCAAATTACTCCTAACCTTCCTTGCAAGTGCTAACAAGCCGTGCAATTATTAGAGTTACAGGTAACTCAGCTCGCTGAGGACTAGTAACATCTCGCTAGAATCCAAATCAGCATACGCACTTGGCTGCAGAACGATCAACAAATTTACCTGCAAGTTCAATAGAACTCTGCTCTGGAGAGCTAAGGGGATAAGCGTCGGAACACGCTGTCGCTTCCGCGCTGCCTGGGGAGTAGAACTCTCTGGCGGAGGACAACCACTCGCACTTATGAGGGAGGCCATCGAATTCCGAAGAGCACCAAAGGAGAGGAAAGACCAGGTCTCCTTCCTACTGAGCGAGCACTCTCTCCACAGAGGGAGAAAGTACTGAGAGGAAACTCTGGTGAGACCCACCTTCCGGAAAGTCCGATGGGAGAGGAATCATGGAGAAAGAAGGTCCCAAGGGCACAAAACTGTGCAGGAGGGGAAGGGAGAGAGACAGCCTGACCTGTAGGTTGACCAAGAGTCAACCGGCTATCACTAACACTCGATCATTCCCCAGAGAAGACCGATCGAACCAAGTCAGAGAAGAGGGTACGATAGCTGAAGGAAAGAAGTCTGGACATTTTCGACTCTGAAGACGATCCCAAGGGCAAAGAGCCTCTTTTCGATTTCTTCCTCCTCCTGCTATACTGCTCCTACTCGGAGGACTCTGGGCAAAGAGAATCCTGCGCGCAGGAGCGTCCTCTGCACGCTCGACAAAGATGGTGAGGGTGCTCCTCCCTCAAGCACAGCCACACCTGAAAGAAAAAGGGAGTTTTTAATATTTTAGCTAAGTCAGTTAATCGTGTAAGGAAACATCTTTATTTGACCACAGCTGAAATCAAAGTGAAAAAGGTACAAGTGAGCAATGATTCTCCCTGCTACCACTGAACTAGTAGCTGACACCTCGTTAAAAGTTTTAATGGCCGTACCTCTGCTGGTACTGATCTCTTCTCCTATGTTAAAGAATGAAAGGTATTTTTACAATATAGGAACAAATGAGGTTTGTTTGTTTTATGGGCACACCAGAATCAACTAGTAAATCAAATAGTAACAATGGGGAATAATTCTATTCTAATGAGGGAATTAAACCTATCCTTTCAAAATAAATGAAATTTGGGGTCTAATAAAACACTTTCTATAGAACAATAAAAGGCTTTTACTGGACAGAGCCAATCAATAAAACACTGACATTCAAAAATGAAGTTTTACAAAAATAATTTAATGTGTCAAGAAGAATGTCTGAAAAGAAACACATCTCATTTTCATGTTATAAAGGCTCTAAAGTTTGGGATTTATTGAAAAAGCTTTTTTATTTGGAGCACTGTATTACGGAAGACTCACATGTGCTTTTTTCGCTTTATTTCCAGTAAGGAATCCCATAAGTATCATTATATGATAACCTTCAATGCATAACAAACAAGATATATTACTTTCCAGTCATTAAATGAAAAATTATGGTAGGCTACTTCAAATAACCTGAATTGAAATACATGACAAAAGTTAATATCTAAATTACTTGATACAACAGCAAGACCTGAGATACTTGTGAGATATAAAGTACATTACCCAAATCTATCATTTTCAAAATTAAAAAGCTGTTTTCACCTTAAACAAGACAGTATCAAATGCAATATTGCAGAAAATATTTAATATGACAAATTCGAAGATAATTTGTATTTTTCCTAACCATACAAACCTTAGCTATTTACAAAGGGTATTACTTTTAGCGTAGCTGAAATGGCGAGCCATTAGAATTTAACGAGGGTGTATTACCCCCGCGCTAGTTAGCGGGGGGGTAGGGGAGTGGTAGCTAGCTACCCCTCCTCCCCCTCACACACAGGTGAATACTCACTTTCACTTAGAGGTAGGACTTGTCTTGGGGGACAGGGCTGGCGGGCAAATATGTGTAAATAGCTAAGGTTTGTATGGTTAGGAAAAATACAAATTATCTTCGAATTTGTCATTTGTTCCGTAACCGAAATACAAACCACGCTATTTACAAAGGGTGACTTATCCCTTAGGAAGGGTGGAAAGTCCCCAGCCATACTGGCTTTGGCTTTACCCGGGGACTCAGAATCCGAGTGAGTCGCACTCGAGAAAAGGAGTCCCTGCACCTCACAAGTTCCTTGCACCGCAAGGAACCATGTGGCCTACGTAAGCTTGTGTGTGAAGGAAGAAGTGTGACCCGTCTTAGGCAGTTGACCTGGAGTTCCAGAAGGAACTCTGGGTTAAGACGTTCCCAATACCACCTCGTCAGGGTATGGGGGACGCGACAGTATTGACTCAATACTCGGAACACAAGGAAGCATGGTTTACCTGCAGAGGTTCGAGGTCAGCTATGCAGAGACCAGGATGCTGCTTCCCCGTAGAGGGGATGATGAAGAAAGAAGTAAGGGCCAGACATACTTCTTTCGTTCATGCAGACTAAAACCTGATAACAATGCCCTCAACCTTCTGCTACCTGTCCAAAAAGGAGCCTGAGGTTAGACCAGCTGTTGTGTAGCCACCACAGAGCGATAGAAAACGTATCGAGACTCCTGTGGGTCACGCCCTGCAGGAAGCGGGCTGCGAAGGTCATCAGACGCTTCCAGACTCCAGCTTGTAGCACCTGCGTCACAGAGTAGTATTACTCGAAGGCGAGGGACGTTGCGATGTATCCAACATCGTGCTGTAGGGCGACGTGACGGGGGAGGGTCTGAAGACAGGTCGAGATGAATGTCCTTGAGTCCGGGCTGAAGAGGTATACTGGTGACTCTCCCCCCATGTCCTCCTTGTGTTCCCAAATCGGCTGCAACTGAGGCCAAACTGCAGCTGTTCCCAGCGCTAACCTCTCGATTCCTGTACTGGCAAGAAAGAGAAGGTCTTGGGACATCAGACACAGAATGGAGACTCAAAATCTTGAATGAATCGGACCGAAGGGTCGGGACCCTCAGATTCTGAGTCTAGCCAACAACTCAGGAGCGAGCCTGAATGTTGCCTTCCCCTCTTCCTTAGAAAGGGGGGGAGTAGTAAGAGACCAAGAAGATTGCTCACACACTGGCCGTGGCCAGAGTGAGCAGAAGACCCAGGGCGGAATACAATCCGAGGCCTGTCGTAAAAGGGTCTTGAGAAGATCTCTTAAAGGACTAAAAGTCCGAGCCATGCTCCAAGTTGGAGGTCTTCCTCCGACTAGGGCAGGGACGATCGTAGCTTCGCATGAGCGAGGATAGATCCAGCGGGCAGGAAAAAGTTATTCCTTTAAGCCTGAAGGTCAGGGAAAGGCTGAGCGACAGGCTTCATTGCCAAGAGCGGAAAGGAGTTTCCTCCCGCCGAAAGGCAATAAGACCGTTATTGCTGGAGAAGAGGCCTCACGGGAAGAAGTATATCTCCCACGGCACCAACCACCTTAGACTCTTCACTTTGCCTGGGAGACCCCTGTGGATGACTATCGCAGATGACGCGACCTCCGTACCGCGACTGTAGCGGGTTGTCTCTTCTAGAGGAGGAAGCGTAGTGTCTCCAGGCATGAAGCCGAAGCGACGCCCCGGTTCGGGAGAGATGTCGCAGTGTGGTTGCTTGAGTAGTCTGCGCCGTGGGAGAAGCTCTCCCGGGAGTTCCGTCAGGGGAAGCAGAGGGTCCAGAAACCGTTCTGCACATAGTCCCAGTGGAGCTCTCCCATTGAAAGGTTGACAGACAACCTGGTTTTGTTGAGACCCATTGTCCGCAGACAAAAAGGAGGGAAGACGCAGGCGTCGAAGTTGTCCCACCATCACCGGAATGCATCTTGCCAGAGTCTCGGGGTCTGAGACTGGGGGGAAAACTAGCGGAAGCTTGAGGTTCCAAGCTGTCGCGATCAGGTCCCCCAGACCAGCACTTGCTGGTTACCCAAGGTCAAAGACCCCTAGGTACACTCTCTCTATGAGGCTCTGCTCGGATAGTCTGAGAGAAACATTCCCCTGCCTGGAATGAGAGAGCCGATGGTGGAATTGAGAGAATCTCAATCATCCCGATATCTCTACTGCAAGATGTGAAGGTGTGAAAATGCGTCCCCTGCTGGTTAGCATGAAGTCGACACGCAACGGGGCGACTTGGCAGGAGCGGTAGGATCTGAAGAGGGGCCAGACTAAGGCCCTTAAGCCTGCCTGAATGATGGAGAGGTATCCTTCAGGTCTTGACCATAGGCCTGGACCGGAACATGCCCCCCCCCCTTTCCTTTGACGAGTCCGAGAACCGCATCAAGAATGTGGGGAAAGGACGAGAATATCCACTACCATCAAGAGGCTCCATAGGTCAACACCCATTGCAGGTTTAATAGTTCCGCTGGTCCCATAGGGCCAGGGAGTCCGGTTAAACATTGCCTGAAGCCACCGGAACTTGGATCGCCCCACATGGAACTTATCCTGAGGCGACCGTTCGGACTATAAACGGGTCAATGAGGAAAGAAGAACTAGGAAACGTTCCAAGGTAGGGCTGAAAACTCTGCTTGACTGAGAACAGGTACTGCGACTCTCCTCAGTCTTGCCACGGTGAACCGAAAGGAAGGCTCGGAGGATGTGGTAACAGAATCTGGCGTCCCCAGGTGGTCACCCATCCAAGTACCGACGTTGCTTAACCTCGCTGGACGGACGAGAAGCGGGGTTTCCAACGTGGTAAGGCGGTTGACTCAATATCATGGCCAGATACTCCAGATGTTGAGGCAGAGGAAGAGAAGGCTCCAAGCAAAATACCATGAGCCCACACTCATGGTCAGCATTCGGAAGCTTTTCCCGGCGCTGAAGAAGGTCGAAACCCGAGCCTACCGGAGTTGACCAGCCCTCCAAACAGCAGAGGAGGCGGAAGTCTGCACCTGAGCGGCCAAGAGGAAGGCAGGGAGAGTTCTCTGGGGAAACAAACCTGCTATGCCACGGCGGGATAGCCACACTGCATCATAAGCAGGAATACTTGCAGTTTAGGCTGAATTCGACGAGCACCCTGGAAGATGGATGGAATGGAAACTGAAAGTACCCGTCCTTCCGATCCAGGGTTAAAGGAGTCCTGTCGCCTCGTTACCAGTCTGATCGATTCTGCTGGTCTACGCTGGCCGAAGTTTGTTCGACAAACTTGATCAGGGCTGAGAGGTCGACTATGGACGTCCCCTCTCAGATCCTTCCTTACAAGAAAGGATCGACTGAGGGGGCCGGGGGTGAAGCCGTCGATGATCCTAAGGAAGACCTTCGCCTAAGGTATGGATCATTCTGCCCAACCGGGCAACTCTGCTGATGCTATGGCATAGAGGTTCAGAGACACTGAATTCGCTGACAGAGACGGCAGGCGCGATATCCTTGGCTACTCACAGAGATTGTGCGGGAATGGGCATCGGGAAGCTGTCATTCGGATGAGTAACCTTAAGCATCCTCCCAGCGAAAAAACCTGCAATCCTAGAGTTCGTGAACTCCTTTTAGGACTATGCCCCCCCGGGGGAGTCTCCCGTGCCATCTGTTCCTGACAGGAGGAAACTGCAATTGGACACCTTGTCCCAGTTGTCGTAGCCGATAACTTAGGCCGACGTGGTTGAAAGAAAAGGGAGCTGGAGCCCTGCAGAGTCTGGAAGAAAGCGCCTTGGAGGAGTGAAACCGGAAGTCGATTTACTCCGCACAGCAGATGTTTAAGTCTCTGTCCTTGGGCAAAGACAAAACTCTTCTCAAGGATGGAAGGGTGTCTGAGGTCGTTGACCTCCACAGATGAGACACCCGAAGGAAGCCTTCAGTCAGTGCGTCCAGATGGTACAACATCGAGCTTGTCCGCAAGTAGATACTTAACGACGAAAGGCCAAGGTGCCTGAGCTCGAGAGGAGGAAAGTACCCTTGATCTTCCTGTAGCTTCCTTGAACCAAACCTCGGGCCGTAACCGAGGAGGGAAAGAACCTGGTAAGCTCCCAGAGGAAGAGGTAAGCAGTCACCCCTTGTCCGATGGAGAAATCTTCAACGGAAAGCCCCCCCGCCAAAAATCCTTCCAGGGCGGGAGAAGGAGAGAGTACTCGTGCAGGAGAGGGGACCCTCGAGACCGACCTCTTGGGAACCAACTTCGCCCTGGGGGAAGTCACCACGAAGTCCACTCCTCTCTTTCTCTTCAGCGTAGGAGAGACAGCCGCTGGTTTGTTACCCTGGCCGGTGAGTGCTGGTTTCATAAACCTCATTAACGCCCGTGCCAGCGGATCAAACCATGTCTGCTGCTCCAAGGACACAGAGTCCGAAATCCTCGCTAAGGTGAAAGGGATCGGGCGATCCTTTGGAGAGGACACGACGGTTCCTGCCTGAAAAGAAGGTGGGAAGAATGCTGTACTGACCTGTCTTCGTCCTGCACTACCAACCTGTGCTTGGATGGAGGTGATCCCGAGTGCCGCCTAGGAGCACGCGTCCCTGCTGCTACCACCGGCTGTGGAATTCGCCGCGAACTATGGTCGCGCGAGGGCGAACGGTCGCGCGGGCGCACAGGCGAGTGGTCGCGCGGGCGCGCAGGCGAGCGGTCGTGAGGGCGCGCAGGCGAGCGGTCGCGAGGGCGCGCAGGCGAGCGATCGCGTGGGCGCGCAGGCGAGCGATCGCGCGGGCGCGCAGGCGAGCGATCGCGCGGGCGCGCAGGCGAATGGGCGTGACGGCGAGGGATCGTGCTGCCGCGTAGGTGAAGAAGATCGCTGGCGGTAAGCGATGGCGAGCAGCATGTGTAGGTGAATGATCGCGTGATAGGGTGCGATGGTGATCAGCATCCGCAAGAGGGCGATCGTTCAGGGTTGTGCGATGAGGAGCAGCATGCGAAGCGGGCAATCGTTCAGGGTTGTGCGATGGCGAGCAGCATGCGCAGGTGAATGATCGCGTGAAAGGGTGCGATGGTGATCAGCATCCGCAAGAGGGCGATCGTTCAGGGTTGTGCGATGAGGAGCAGCATGCGAAGCGGGCAATCGTTCAGGGTTGTGCGATGGCGAGCAGCATGCGCAGGTGAATGATCGCGTGAAAGGGTGCGATGGTGATCAGCATCCGCAAGAGGGCGATCGTTCAGGGTTGTGCGATGAGGAGCAGCATGCGAAGCGGGCAATCGTTCAGGGTTGTGCGATGGCGAGCAGCATGCGCAGGTGAATGATCGCGTGAAAGGGTGCGATGGTGATCAGCATCCGCAAGAGGGCGATCGTTCAGGGTTGTGCGATGAGGAGCAGCATGCGAAGCGGGCAATCGTTCAGGGTTGTGCGATGGCGAGCAGCATGCGCAGGTGAATGATCGCGTGAAAGGGTGCGATGGTGATCAGCATCCGCAAGAGGGCGATCGTTCAGGGTTGTGCGATGAGGAGCAGCATGCGAAGCGGGCAATCGTTCAGGGTTGTGCGATGGCGATCAGCATCCGCAGTTGAGGGTCGCGCGATGGCGATCAGCATCCGCAGTTGAGGGTCGCGCGATGGCGATCAGCATCCGCAGTTGAGGGTCGCGCGATGGCGATCAGCATCCGCAGTTGAGGGTCGCGCGATGGCGATCAGCATCCGCAGTTGAGGGTCGCGCGATGGCGATCAGCATCTGCAGTTGAGGGTCGCGCGATGGCGATCAGCATCCGCAGTTGAGCTAGTAGCTGGCGAACCATGTTCCTTCAGAAGTGTTGGAGAACGTTGGCGTGCCAGCTGTAACACACGTGGGCGATCCGGAGATCGCTGGCGAGCTGATGAATGCTGACGAGCTGACGATCGCTGACGAGCTGATGATCGCTGACGAGCTGATGATCGCTGACGAGCTGATGATCGCTGACGAGCAGAAGGCTACGCGTGGAAGCCCGCGCAAAGAAGAAGAGTCCTTGACCCCGACCTGAACCTAAGTTCTAGATCGCGAGGGCGAACGTGGGCGCACGGGGCACGTAACAGGAACTGCAGGGAAGATCATCTTGAAAGCGCTGACGAACAGGAGAGCGCTGACGAACAGAAGGGCGCGCAGGGAAACCCTGACACGCTAGGGAAGAACCCCCGTGGGGGCAACCCTTTGCCCCGAAGGGATCGTTGTCCGCCGGGAGACTGATGTCCGTCGGAAGACCGCTGTCCGTCGGGAAGACCGTTGTCCGTCGGGAAGACCGTTGCCCGTCGGAAGACGAGATTAGACTGCTGTCCATCTGCACCAAGACGGAAGATCGAGAAAAAGAAGTTGTAGGCTGCAAACGGAGATTCAAAAAGGCGCCTCAAACACCCTTATAGGGAGATGAGAGGCCCTTACGACGAGGCGGACGGAGGGCCTTACGGCGAGGGAGGCCAACAGCAACAGCAACAGAAGAAACCTCCGAAGAGGAGTCTCTATGAGTGTACTCTCTCGCGAACGAAAGAGAAACACTTCGTGGAAGAGACTGGTCAGCCAGTGACCTAAAAGGGGCAATCCTCCGAAGAGGAGATCCTGCAGTTGCCCAGCCCCTTGAGCGAAACTGCAGGTGCGACCGCTCAGCACCAAGAGCATAGTCGCACGAAAAAAAGGCAAGAGAAGAACCCCCCAAAAGAGGAAAAGCTCAAGCCTGGACAGGAAAAAACTTCCCTCGGAAGGAAAGTTATCCGCCCAAGGAGGCAAGCCTCCTGACTGTTCTAAAATGAACTGGAGAGCTGTCCGTCGACACGGGAGTACTACCAGTAGAAGGAGACACGCCCCTGACGACAATACAAGGGGGAGGCAGCAACAGCCGAATCCCCAGGACTCAACCAGACAGCTCACACCGTTGCTATATTACAGAAACGAACTAGATCGGTAACTGTAAAAAAATAAAACAAATAATATTAGTACACATTCATTCCCCCGGGAAGGCTCCGAAGAGGAATCCCGAGGAAAAGGAACAAGAATTACACAATAGGCACGTGCCCTCACAACCACTTACACTCGCGGAAGGAGAGCTGTAACCAAAACAGAATTATAACAATTATAATTATGTAACTATGTAATTATGTAATTTAAAAATGAATGAACACTAAAGAAAAAAAAACGAAAACCCCGAAAGGAATCGTTCTACAAGCTGAAAAATTAACAACTACAATTAGATTCATAAACTAATTGAGACAAAATGTACGGCGTAGCAACCCCACCCACACGGGAAGGAAGCTACAAGGGCGTAGTAAAACATAGTAAAAGGGTGAACGACCTCAAGAGAGAGAGAGAGAGAAAGACCGAAGTCAAACTCGATCGCAACCCATAAAATTAGGCCGTGGTGGCCTAACTGCCGAGGCCTCCACGTAGATATCGTACACTACACACACACATCTGAAAAGGAAACTTACTTATTTCTATACTCAAATATATATACAAACATGAAAACATGTTTACATATATATTGAGTAAAAGAAAAGTAAGCGATTAAGTAAAGACAAAACAGACAATGGCTGCCAAGCGAGGACCAAGACAGAGACGTCTGTCACAGTCCGAGCCAAAAGTGAAAGTGGGTATTCACCTGTGTGTGAGGGGGAGGAGGGGTAGCTAGCTACCACTCCCCTACCCCCCCGCTAACTAGCGCGGGGGTAATACACCCTCGTTAAATTCTAATGGCTCGCCATTTCAGCTACGCTAAAAGTAATACCCTTTGTAAATAGCGTGGTTTGTATTTCGGTTACGGAACAATTATATATTTCTTTAAAGTCATTTTGGACTTCATTATGAATAATTTCAAACTTCTAAACTTAAACACTGTCTTACTCTGTAATTTATAATAGCTACAATGGCACTGCATTACTCATACAGTGTTAAACTACTGTGTATGCACGAGCACTGTACCAATAGAAAATAAAATCTACAGATTTTAAGAATAAGCTAAAATAAATTTGCATGGCTCATCCTGTCCAATTGATGATAGCAGATCTCTAAAATTAAAAACCAATAATTGTTGTCACTTTAAAATACAGGAATGTGGGGAATAAATACTGTCAGGTATAAAAGCTTATGTTTTCAGGTTTATTTGTCCTTCTAAAAGTTTCAGACCCACACTATAATGAGTTTCATATTCCTGAAACTGAATTGCTTTGTGAGGATCAAGGTCATTTTAGGTAATTTCAAAAAATTTATGCAAAAATATTCAGTTTTTTCACATAAATACTGTCTTAAATTTTAAGTATTGTTCTGATACCACAACAACTGATTCTATCTATGCTATATATCAACGTCTACATCACTGTTATCTGATGTACTAGCTGAAGTTGACCTATCATCATTGATAAGGAGTTTTGCCGGCACCGAAGTTAACGCTAAACTGACAGGTTTCATCGCAAGGCCAGAAACAGGATGAACTCCTAGACCAGGTGACAATGGCCCAGTCTGCATAACACCCCCTCCTAATGCAATCAACTGATGAACTCCCCCAGCCATGGCCTGTACAGTTGTATTTACACCAT
>NC_090728.1:84945218-84975218 GCF_036898095.1 Palaemon carinicauda
TGCTTATGCTTTCAAAAAATGGAGGAGACAAGTGGACATCTACCTGACAGCAAGCGGAGCTATTTCTAAACCCAAGAAAACAAGGGTTGCTATTATTCTCCATTGCACAGGACCACAAATGGTAGAAATATTTGACCAGTTTAATTTTGAAACAGAGGAGCAGAAAGATAATCCTGATGATGTAATTAGGAGATTAGAAGAGTATTGTTGTCCTCGTACCAGTGAAGTGTTACAGTCCTTCAGGTTTTGGAAAATTGCATACAAACAGCCATTTAATTTATTTTTTATAGGACTCAAGGTTCAGGCCGATAAATGTAATTTTCAAAAAAAGAGCGAATGATAAGGGATGAAATTGTGTTTTCAGTGACAGGGAAACTACAGGAGCTGCTACTTCGAGAAAGAAACTTCAATTTAGAAAAAGCTGGTGAGATATGTTTGGCTTATGAAGCAACAGTTAATTGTGCTAAAGAGATGTGCAAAGTTGGTTCTGAGAATGTTAATAGGGTGAACAATTGGAGAACCAAAACTACAGATGGTTCCTTTAATAAAGATTTTACGGACTCAAAAAATATGGACAGGTATGTCGTGGTGTCGATTTTGTGGGTATAAACATGAATTCGAAAAATCAAAATGCCTAGCAAGGAGAAGAGTCTATGAAGCATGTAAAGGCAGAAACCATTTCAAGGTTGTGTGTAAGAAAACAGTTAAAATTCTAAAAGAGAAGAACGAAGAGGCAGACGAAGGCTACGACCATTACATGTGGATGGCACCAGTTGCAATGAAAAATTCAGATAGATTAACTGCATTACTAATTCTAAACGATACCGAGGTTAGATTTCATTTGGATGGGATGCAATATGTCAAAGGTATGTCAAAAGGGATCAAGTGCGACCAACGTCTGTGAAATTTGCCATGTGGAATAAATCCAAGCTTTCACCCATTAGCGAGACGACATTGACTGTGAAGAACCCCAAAAATGATGAAATTAGAAGTGTAACCTTCATTGTGGTTTCAAATGACCTAATGTGTTTACTTGGGTCAAAGACATGTCAAGAGATGGGATTTGTGTTTGTCAATGGTAAAGCTTTTGTATCAAAAATTGATATAGACCATGAGATGAGTGACCTTGGTGACCTTGGAGAGGTTAAACTTAATATAGACTCTACATTATCAGCAAGAATACTACCGTTCCAACGTTTACCTATTGCATTGAAATCAAAGGTTCAGAAAGTTACACTCTCTTGTGAAAAGAGGAGTTTTGATTCCGGAGACTGAACCAACTGAATGGGTTAGTGACGTTAGTCAAATGGCAGTCGTTCAAAAAACAAATGGAAAGTTAAGAATATGTATCGATCCTCAGCCACTCAACAAAGCTCTTAAAAGGGAATATTGCTAATTACCAATTTTGGAGGATATACTGCCAAGTCTAAAACATGCCAAGATATTTAGAAAACTGGATGCTCAAGAGGGATTTTGGCATATAAGACTGGATGAAGAATCCAGCAAGCTGACAATAATGATTACCCCCTTTGGTAGACATCGATGGGCTCGTCTACCCTTTTGGCTGAAGGTGAGCAGTGAAATGTTTCAGCGAAGATTAAATGAAGCATTGAGGGGTTTCGGGGTGTATACTGTGTAGCTGATGATATTGTGGTCGTTGATTCTGGAAATGAGGAACACGACGCAATGCGTGATCACGAACAAAATCTTCAGTCACTACAGAGTCGCTGTCAAGAAACAAAATCAAACTAAACGAAGAGAAATCTGTTTATAGAAAAAAAGAAATTGCGTTCATGGGGCATCGTTTAACATCATCCGGTGTGACGGTTGATGAAAATAAGGTAAAGGCCATTAAAAAGATGCCTGTCCCTACAGATATTTCAGGAATTCAGAGATTTTGGGGAATGGTGCAATATCTATCAAGTTTTTTACCCAATCTGGCTGATGATTTAGGACCTATCCGAGAACTGACAAGAAAGAATACAAAGTTTCAGTGGAATGATGAGTGCACTCGCGCTTTCTCAGTTATCAAAGAAAAGGTCCCCTGTGCACCAGTTCTAGCTTATTTTGATCAAAGTAAGGAGCTTGTATTACAGGTTGACAGCAGCAAGGATGGTACTGGTGCAGTCATTATGCAGGAAGGACGTCCAATAGAATACGCATCAAGGACCTTAGCTGGAAACAAACATAACTGGACTCAGATTGAAAAGGAAGTTCTTGCTGTGTTTTTGGTTTAGAGTGATTTGACCAGTATACTTTTGGGCGAAGTGTTATTGTTCATAATGACCATAAGCCTCTTGCCTCAATTCTCGAAAAGCCATTAAGTCAAGCTCCAATGCGTTTACAAGTTTTAATGATGAGGCTGAACCGGTACGACGTCAAATATCAGTACAAAAGCGGAAAAAGCTTATTGTTAGCCGATACCCTTAGCAGGGCCTGCTCCGAAGAGGAAAATAGAGACACGCTAGTAAGGATGATAGATTCACTGAAAATTACCCCAATTCAATTTTAAAGGAAGTTACAGACGCCACCACAAACGACGAAGATCTGCAAGCATTATTGTTTGTAGTCAAGGAAGGATGGCCTGATCACAAAGACAAAATCCAGGAAGTATTAAAGGCTCTCTTCGATTTTAGAGATTCCATGAGTTACCAAGATGGCATTATTCTAAAGGGAACTCGTATACTGATTCCTAGTAAACTGCGAAATTCAATTAAAACAAAACTTCATGCTGCTCATCTTGGTTACGATAGCATGATGCGACGAGCAAGAGATGCAATATTCTGGCCAGGGATGTCGAAAGAAATAAAGCAAATGGTCAATTCATGTGACATTTGCCAGCAGTATAAACCTCAAAACCAGAAGGATGTTGATGACGGAGGCAGACCCTGGAATAAAATTGGATTAGATTTGTTTGAGATTAATGGCAGAAATTATTTAGTTATTGTTGATTATCATTCCTCATTCACTGAAGTAGAGTTTTTAACGTCAACAACTTCAAATAATGTGATAGCGATCATCAAGAAGATGTGTGCTAGATACGGTATTCCTACCCAATTATTGTCCGATGGAGGACCACAATTCAGCTCGTTTCAGTTTAAAGTTTTTGTTAAAGAGTGGGGTATAGAGCATATGGTGTCATCTCCGGGACATCCTCAAGGAAATGGGAAGGCTGAAGCGACAGTTAAATAGTAAAAAATATGATGAAGAAGACACATGCAAATGGAAAAGATCAATATTTGGCGTTACTAGAGTTGAGAAATACACCACGTCAAGACTAACCTAAGTCCAGCTCAGATGATTTTCGGACGTAAATTACGGTCGATAATTCCCGAAATTATGAACAGTGATAATCTAGTTTCTCAAAAAAGGGGAAACTCGGAGAGAATCCATAAAGAAATATTATGATAACACTGCAAGAGACATGACACAATTAAACGAGGGACAACCTGTATATTATCAAAATCCAGATAAGAAGGGTTGAGAAAAAGGGCTCATTAGCCATGCACAAGAAAACCGATCCTATATAATTGAAGGAAAGGAAGAAGAAATTTATAGAAGAAATTGAATTCATATCCGTCCAACTACACAGGATTCATCGGCAATACCAGAACTTGAAGAAACTAGTAAATTGAGGGAAACCAACGTTAATGATGAACAAACAAGCTATCCTCCTATTTGCAACATGCCTAAATTGTCAAGAAGATCAGCTCGTTTGCAAGAAAAGATGAAGGGCGAATGATTCATTGGTTTTATATGTTATTGTTGACAATGTATCTTATTAGTTCTTTATTTTATGTTGCGTTATTTTGTTTAGTTTTCTTATTTTTGTCAAAACCCAAAGAAAGGGGGATGTTTATGTTAACTACTTGCTTAGTTGTTTGAGTACGTACTGTTATCTGAAAACAATTTAACTACTCTACTGTAAATATGCATTCTATTGTTACATTATTCATATGATATTTATCTTTTGTTTACTATAACTATAAAACTGTAAATAACTTAGTCAGTGTATATAGAGATTCTAAAGGAATGGGAATAAAGCACCGCACGCTGTTTCTGGAATTTAATTTTTCTACCAAAGGAAATCAACAAAGTAGATATTGGTATTGATCACCAGCTCCTCATTACCAAACTGAACTTAAAACTGAAAGCACCCAACAGAAAGATGGATAGAATACCTAGGTTTGGTACAACTAAGATTTTAGACGAAGAGCTTAGAGAAACATTTGCAACTGAATTTAGTAATCGATTTGCAGTCTTAGAGACTTTTCAGAAACGATGAGCAGACAATTAATGAAGAATGGTGTGCTATTAAGAACATATATCAGTCAGTTTGTAGTGAAGTCTTGGGACACACAGTTACAAGGAGAAAGCCATGGATATCAAATGATACTTTGAATACTATAAAAAGGAGACAAAGACAGAAATTGATTCTTTAAAGTTTTCGAGAAAGTAATGAAAATTACAAGGTAGAGCGTGCTAAGTATTCCAGTATTGGCAGTAAGGTCAAAATAAAAGTCAGAAATGACTGGAGAGAATTTATTTAGACAGTAAAGCAGATGAGGCTGACAAAGCTATGAATTCAGAAAGTGGCTATAGTGTAAGAATTAGGCCTAATCATAGAATTATTATTGAAATCTCGACTGGAGCAAAGAAGAAGAAGCCTATAGAAGAAAGACAAAGATGATGAGAACGGAGTATGCAATGGAAGATGAAATATCATTGGAAGGCGAAAGGATTAATGAGGTAGACTCATTCAAGTATTTTGGAACTATGATCACCAATGCATGGTCTTCAGAATTAGAATTTAGTGAAAGATTGAAAAAAGCAAACCAGACAATGGCTAGGTTAAGTAAACTTTGGAAATCATATCACCTGAAATCACATATAAAAATCAGACTATAAATCAGTTTAGTGAGATTGGTGTTACTCTACGGACAAAATGGGATTATGTTAAGTAGAATGCCACTTTTTCTGAAAAGAAAAGCATTTAATGAGATTTTCGGATGGTCCTTCTAGTATTAACTTATGCATCAGAAACTTGTAGCCTTACTAAAACATTTGAACACAAGCTAGTTATAACTCAAAGAGCTATGGAAAGAATTATGATGGGAATGACACTAACAGACAGAAAAGAACAACGTGGTATACGAGAGCAAACTAAAGTAGATGGTATTCTAAAAACTTGTAAGAAAATGAAGTGGACATGGGCAGGACTTACATAATCTATATAATTATTTAGCCGTTATTTTGACGGGTTCCGTACACTAATAATAATAATATTGATAATAATAATAACAATAATAGTAATATAATTAATAGGTCATTATACTATATATGCATATCAATAGTAATACAGTGACCTAGCCCATGTGATGGTTATACACATATTTGTGGTAACCATCCACATAATCAAACCAATCAAATGCCAGGCTTGATAAATGTCTTTCATTCCCCTCATTATTCTAATGGATCCACCTTGTTGAGGTTTTGATAATACTCCCTAATGCCATACACCTGTTTCACATCCTTTTGTACCTAATACATTTTCCTTGCGTTATACATAGATACGCCAATGCCTGGGTGCTGGCAGTTGTTCTTTGTCTATATGGTGTAAAAGACGGTCTATAAATAAATTGCTTGAAATCAACTCTATTCGTCATTCAATCTACTGATATTGTCCATCGGTATTAGTTACCCAACAGTGCCTCCTATGAATGGATAAACGAACTGGCACATCATCAGAAGAATTTATTACTTGACATTTTCTGACAGTCTACATACGACAAAGAAACTCACAACTCATCATGGTTAAGAGAAAATCTCCTAAACAGTGGTCCTTGACAGACAAAGAGTCCATAACCAGCTTTGAGGTTTAAAAGAATAATATCCTTTATGTTCTTGCTGAAAACCAATATCAAAGATGATGCAAAGTGGGGAAAGAGGACAAAAACAAATCCTAATAGAGTTTGTTGACAAAAACTCTGGATTAGGTAAAGAAACTTGAACTTATGCTGGGCCAGATAGCAAATTTTGCTACAGTGATCTCGAGAAATTCAGTTATATCGAATAGAACTTCAATTAACAATAATTTTACATTAAAATATCCCCAAGTCATAAAGTCAAGGTTTATGGACTTCATTGGAAATGGCGAGAGATGCAAGACATTGTTTCAATGCCTTGCATCCTTCATTAAAGACAACGTGCTATGAGCCAAGAGTGGATTAATTAAGACATTACTATGACAGACCAGGAGAAGGTGAAGAAATGACCCTGTCCCCTCGAAAACATGATAGTATAACTTTGGTTATATAAAATTGATCCTAGCCTTCCCAAAGAAGTTTTACAAAGGTATAGCACAGAATTGGGAGACAGAACCATTGCTTCAATCAAGTCAGATATTTCTCAAGATGTTGGTCTGATGATGGAGAAGATCAGGAACAGAGACAATGAGTCATGTGTCATGTACATCAAGTAGACAAAGTCTTTTGTCATTACCAGAAAGATAATGTGTCTCCTTTGTCAATCAAAGGGTAAATCCCATTTCCATATTTTGGCTCAGTGTAAACTCCTCCCCAAAGAAAACAAAAAATGCTTTTACAAAGCTAAGCCACATGATTCGCAAATAACAGTGGATATGCCATTGTCACAGTCAGAAAGGGAATCTGAAACAGATTTGTCTCTACCAACACCAGCTATAAGCAGAAGTTTTAAGACCTAAGGCTCTCCTTCATTCAAGGGCTTCTATAAACGCTATGTTCTTAAGCTGAAATTGGACACCGTTGCAGAGACAACCTGAATACTTGAGTGCTTATCTAACAAAGGCATCCCAGATAGGTCTCCAGGTTGATAGCTTCCCCCTCTCTTGAAGTGATAGGAGAAATAAACATAGTCCTAGCCAGAAAAGATCTACCACTTGTATTAGAAGCCTTGGTTGTTGCAGACCACGATGTAGATTTTCCAGCCAGTATTCCCTTCATGAATGTGAATGATGTGGATGTGCATCCAGTAAAATGGTTGATTATCATACATGACCAGAAACTCATACATTACGGTTCCACAAACAAAATCACACAGTATCTTGTTGTATGGAGGGCACAAGCTTAAACAGTATGCACACCACCCCCAGCTAATAATATTTGATCTGGCAAATTTGTTGAAATGCATGTCCCTGTTGCATTAGCAGATAACGGAGTCTTAGTCATAGAACAGAGCACAGAAACCAAATATACATCAAATTGACCTCATTCCTCTATTACAGATGTCTTCAATGGGAAGATTAGATCCGGCGTCAATGACCTTAGATGTCAGGATGCCTGAAAACTTTAAATCAATCAATCTATCAATGGGAAGATTAGATTGTCAAACCTCTTGCAAGAGCCTCAAACTCTTTAAATACAGGAACACTTTTGTCAACCTTTCTATGTGTCTATCCAGGAAGTCACTGATCCCAATCACCATTACGATGATACACTAGTTGTTAGAACCTCGTCCAGTTTTTATGGATAAGTCTACAGAAATTCTCAATAGTGTCATACTTGACCTAGACAACATTCTGCCTGGTGACATAAAACAGTCATTCACAACAGCTTTCATAAAATACAGTTCTGTCTTCGATCCTGTAACGGTAACCACAGGATGCAACTACGCCGAAGGATAATTTGAAACAATAGTTAACAGGAGTACCTTTCAGACAACCCAATGCAAAGGCTAGTTGAACTGCAAGACACACTTCATAGACTGCAAAAACAAGAAATTTTCTGCAGAGCTGAGGAAGCAGAAATAGTTGTGAAATATTTTAATCTATTGTTCCTTGTCATAAAGCCACAAGGTGGCTTCATATTGTTACATTATTTGCCGAAGAGTGAAAATTTTGTAAGTCATCACCTTTAATGATGCTAGATGTGGACAACACACTCTGATCTGTAGCTCGGTAGAAGTATATGATAGCAATCTACCTCACAAACACCTTTTACCAGATTTCCCTCTCCAAGGCATTGGCGGAGTATTGTGGCATAGTTACACTGCTCAAAGGTGTTCTGGTTTACATCAGGTCCACCATGGGATTACTAGCCTCGGAGGACCCTTTGGAAGAACTAATGTGCAAAATATTAGGGAATTTCTACAAGAGGGTGATACTGCAAAATTAGCAGACTAAATTACTTATATTGTGGGTAAAAGTCTCCATCAGGACTATTGTGCTACTGGTATTGTGTTCTTCGAGACTTGGAAAAGTAGTGCACTTTGAACCTTTTGGCAAACAAGACCATCATTTGCCCCTTGTAAACTCACATTCTGGGCTGGATATGGCAACAGGACACTGACAGGAAAAACCCCATAGATTTTTTCTCTCTTCCTGACAAAACTGCCAATTACAGTGAAGTTCCTTGCTCGTATATTGGTGCTTGCAAAGGACTAGATGGCGTACTCCCTGGCTGCAGTACTTTCATGGCCACCTAGATGATGCACTCATGGGATTAACTTCGAATAGCAAGTTAATATGGTCATATGATTTACTTTCAGCATTCAAAAAGTTACAAAAAGCACTTGAAAACCAAAAGTCCATTACTCTTCCTCAACCAGATGACCAACTGTGGGTTGTTACAGATAGATGTGACAAACAGTGTGACATAGGCAACATGGTGTATGTGCATTACAGGCAGAAGATTCACCAGGTTTTTTTGTTTCCATGTGAGATAGAAGCTTTTGAAATAGCAGGCATGATTAACTACTTCAGCCCTTACACTGAAGACACAGGACAGGTATCCTTACAGATAGTAAGCCATGCATACAAACATTTCCCAAACTTTGCATGGGCGAATTCTTCTGAAGTCAGCACATAACCCCATTCCTTTCCTCAACCATCAGATATCAGGTGAACATCCAATAATTAAGTGGATGAGCTAATGCCCCTTCAGAATTTGCTATCAGGGATACACCAAAGTGCACAGACACCACTTGTCAGATCTGCCCGTTCATTTGTACAACTAAAGATTCAGTAGTTCGTGAGATCAACGTTGAAGATATTGGGGCTGGTTGAGTATTACTACCCTATACCAGACTCCGCATGAAAGTTCATTCAGCAAGATTGTTCAGATTTACGCAGTGTATATGCCCGCCTTTGTCAAAGGATTCGTCCTTCCCTGGTTAACGTTCTTGTGTGCATCTCTTCAGATGATACTGGAATTGAAACTAGACACCATTATCTTTACCTTTTCGTTTCATATTGCCAGATCTTTTAACAGCCACACACATCCATCAAAGTACCTGGTTACGTAAGTGTTCCAACACAATTTTTTACGCTCTTAATTTATACAGTACAATATATCAATTTCTACTGTCATCAAGTCCTGTCAGACATGCTCATTGCTGAAGAGAATCATAAAGGATTTGATCTCACAGTCCTCTGAAGACCTTTCTGAGACCATAGGTGCATCATTTGCTGCTGATATACTTAAACGAAATAAGCAGATTATCTCCGTACTTAGATAATCGGTTCATACAATATTAGCCACATGATGACAAACGAAAAACTTCAGAACATTTGTGATGCCCTCATGAGCACATGCTTAAAGTTACATTCTAATAATAAACCAAATGCCAGGGTTCAAATAGACTCAGTACCTTGATGTACTGCTTTAAGAAATGACAGATTACTGACGAAGTATCACATCTCACTTGATTAAGTCAGAATCAAGAACCAAAATAAAAACCCTGTTGCAGAGAGAGCAGCACAGGAGTTAGGAGTTGAACTATCGAGGGCTGCTCGAGAATAACCAATTACCTATACTCGCATCCTTGACACTACTATTACGCAGATAAATTTAAGGATTAAAGGAAGGTGGTTTTCATCAAGAGAAATGTTCACTTGAAGGGAACAAGAGACATCTATTGTCTCTGTCATTGATGGTGTCTGGCATTTTATAAAGAAGTTGATAAGATCACAGCTGCGTGCAAATCCATACACAGTCAAAACATCTAAACGCATGCCAATATCTCCCCACAACTCTATAGTCCAAAGAAGTGGAGAGGTATTGAATGTCTCTGACCATAATGTGCTGATGGGGACACTAATAACGCTACCCACACCAGTAACACCAGCTGTTGATGCCTTATGAGCATGATACAGATGAATCTCCTGCCACCCCCATGCAATGTTCTCTACACCTAAAAGAGAGTATCCCCAGTGATGAGCCATCTGCCAAAACCTCGACAGGAGCTCTTCTAGGAGAAGAACACTCCAAAATTAAATCATTGTTCTCTAGTCTTAGGTAGTGCCATAGCCTCTGTACTGTCACTGTTTTGGGGTAGAATTTTCTTACTTGAAGGTACACTCAGGTACACTTTTCTATTGTAAAGGCATTACCTTTCCAGATTTTTCACCGACTAATCTGTGTTATGTACATATTATTTTCAGTCTATACTTGCTACGGGATATATCTTTGTGTGTAGAATTTTACGGCCTTTCTGCTAATGTATGTATTACGTTTCATTTCATATTAGTTGCTTCGTAATACCTTTGGGAAAATGTAAAAGAACCCAAATCATCGGTCAAATCTGACTTTTGTGCGTACGGAGGTCGCTGGCTGACCCGGGCACTACTATTCCGTTCACCTTAATGTACTCTGGGTCGTACAAGTAATAAAAGTGTCCGACTTCCTGGTTCCTGGCAGTGGTTCCTAATTGCTCACTCCTTCAAAATAAGTTTGCGGGCGCTCTATCACCTTATAGATAGGGGCAAAGCTGCTAAGTTTAATCTTGATATTATCATTAAGCTTATTTTACTTGTACCATAAATATATTAATGATGAAATCCTCAATCTTTACTTGTATCCCATTCTACCTCGAAATCAGATTAGATAACACCCTGCTATCATCAATTTTGGGAACCTATTGTGGTCAGTTTGGACTTTTTAAATTCTTCTTTCAAAGACATTGCCCTACTTACAAATGCAACCAGATCCCTGCTAGGATTTTGAAACGGACCTACACTTATGTCTAGTTTCATTAATTTTGTACATGAAAATAAATATTCAGTAGTATTTTCTATTCCGCTTTGCAAAGGTCGTACAAATTATCTACATATTTTCTCTGGAAGTTTGTTTTTAAATTAAGCATATTTAATCTTGTCTTCATTACAAGGGTTGACTTATCCAGGTTAATTTCTCTGCGGGCCCTTTCCTTCTATAAGGCTTCAACTTCAATCCCATATTTACTTCATATTTCTTCTATGCTGTTAATCCAGCACTTTCCGTAAGGGTTCTTCAGCTGATCCTCAATTATCTCTCTTACAAGTCTTTATTAACTGAGTTTATGAACTTGTGTCCGTTCTCAGTTGTCTCTCATTCGTTTCCTCACACTATTTTTTTTCTCTTCCTCATAGTTTTTTAAATTTTTTATAGTTTATAGATAAAAGCTATGTTTTGGTGTTGTTGCAGTTCTTAAAATATTTTATATTGTGCATTACTTCTCTTGTAGATCATTTATTTCCTTTCCTCTCGGGGCTATTTTTTTCCGTTGAGGCCCTTGGGCTTATATCATCCCGCTTTTCCAACTAAAGTTGTAGTTTAGCAAGTATTAGTAATAAATATAATAATAACCCATCTAGTATTGCTTGATGTTCTCAGTCTTAGAACAGAATTTTCACCAAGATTATCTTCAAATTTTTTACTAAATGCCTTCGTTTGTAACTTTTTCGCATAAAAACGGGCGTCCTTTCGATCAAACCAAATTATTTTATAAATACAAAGCAGCAAGAAATCAAATCTGCCATCGCGAGGTGAAAATGGTGGGCCTAGCAATGTGTAAGAAATACTTTGATATACCATTTTTTATCAGTACTTGTAAGCCAATATATTTTCCAGACATCTACGACTATCCAATAATGTGACTAGGATTCAGAAGTAGTGATCATAATGTTTTAGTAACCATTTTATGCAAACTTATACCTGTTGATGAAGAGTCAAGCATCAGGCATTCTAATAAATTTTTCTTTTTCGTTTTCCACCTTTGACACACCTCAGGTACACTGCTAACTGATCTCTAATTCTTCCAGCATTTTGTGTCAAGTCTAATTCTATTCCATATTTTCCACACTCAATAACTTCCTTCCCTAAAATTTCTTTTATTAATAATCCTATGGTATTCATCAAGTTTTTGACAGTTCTTTTGAATAGTAAAATTATAAAAGAAAATAATTGGCCTTTACTCCTTCTGGATTTGCTGTCTTAAATTTGCTTCTGATATTTGCTAAGGGGCGCAACTCGCGAACTAAGGTTGAAATTGTTAAAATTAGTTTTTTCATTTTTTTTTGGGGGGGGGGGGTAGTATAGTGTCTATATTTTATGTTTCAAATAGTTTTATCAATGGAAAAAAATCATGGCTAAAAATGGCTTCTTTTTGTATGTACATAATCGCACCAGATCACTTAGGCATCCTTTCTCCAACCTCATTACGTATTTTCTTATTCTTTCTCAAGAACTGAAGACATTCTTTTCTAGGTGAGCTTACCAGTAAATTTTACCATTTTCTTTGATTTTCCTTGAACATCATAATCTTCATTATCTATAATATTTACAAGGAATACCAAACTAATATATTTTGTTTTACTTATATCGTTTTCACCTCGTGTACAGTATATGTATATTATTTCTTTGTTATGATTATGCTATAATATGCACAAAGTATTAGAGACGATAACTATATAAAGTAAAAGTGTGAAATGTATCCAGAAAAAAAAAGACACAGACGAACATGTTATATCTAATCTTGAGTAAACAGAGTTGTTAATCTTGTGTAAACACCGTCACCCATTGCAGTCGTATATGTTTGTCCTATTTATTTTTGCGTAGGCTACATTTATATTTTCATAGTATATATGTTATGGTTATGCTGAAATGATAAATATATAAACAAAGAACGTAAAATGTGTCTAGAAAAAGAAACAGACGAGGATATCTTGTTGACGCTAATCTTGCATCAATAAAGAACACCGTCACCCATTGTCAGTCTAATACACTCACCCTATTCATGTGTGTGCACGTTTATATATTTATAATTTTCGTGCTATGATTATGCTGAAAGATACACACAGTTCCATAAATGATAATTAGGGAAGTAAAAAGCGTAAAATTTGTGTTGAAGGAGAAGCTGGTTAGAAAATATTTTCATCGTTATTCTTGTGTAAATAAATAAGAGTATTATGTCCTGCTAGTCATATACTGTTAATATATCAGGATTTGGTACTTTCCCTATTCATATTTTGGTATTTTATTTGTTTCAAAATTCCTATAATGTCGAAGATAGAGAAAAATGCATATAACTCTGTGGATCCATATTGCCCCCTCCCCCTTCCAAGAGATGATTCACCGTCCAGAGCACGTCAATTGCTGATACCAATATCTCTAGTACATCAAGGGCCTATTTTGATGCCGCGTCAAGTAATCTTGAATTTGCATGTTTAAAGACCAGTGCTGAGAAGGAAAAAAAAATTATTGAACGAGCTAGGCGTAATGAAGGGAAAAAACAAATCTTAATAATTCCATCTTGTTCTCGTTTGATAACTTTAGACGTTGGTATGCTCAATTAATTTCTTTATAATAATGCTGGGCCATGTACTGTGACAGGTTGCTTGGGAACACTAGACATGAAACTGGAGAAGAATTGGGTGAATAATACTGCTGTAGTAAGTTGTAAAGTTTGTAATTATAGAAAAAAAAATTACCCCAAGTGCTTTGATGAAAGTAAAATAAAAAAAAAAATTACAGAATATAACATGAGCTTAGTATATGGCTATCAAGTGTTTGGGATGGGATTCGGGAATATAATGGATTTAAATATAAAACATATGATAAACCAAGATAAAGAGAGAACGAGGCATTGAAACTTAAAGGCTCAGGAAAAAAATAGGAAATCAAAGAAAAAGAAATGTTGAAGATGACCCACATTACGATGATGATGCTCGCTTAGAGAGAGAGAGAGAGAGAGAGAGAGAGAGAGAGAGAGAGAGAGAGAGAGAGAGAGAGAGAGAGAGAGATTTGTACCAGTATGAATGAATGTGTGTGTTGGGGGGGGGGGGGATATGAAGAGGAGTCCTCCTGATCCCCAGTGATGGTGTATATTTACCGCTAGAAGCGCATGCTAATGAAAATTAATGTTTTTTCGATAAGTTTCTAAAAGAAAAAATAATCTAGCCCTATTTCTAACAAACTGAACTATTCAAGGAAAAATTGCTATAACTTTTTTAGATATTACCAATTCTTACCAATCAAAAATGAAAAGATAGAAAACGGAGTTGGCTACAAACTGAATATTCACATTTACCAACACCTGTGCATACTAATGCAGAATCAACCAGTTTCTTAGATAAAATTTTGAAGCCTATTCCATCAATTTTTTTTCTTTTTTTTTTTGAGAAAATTTCCTACAACTTTTTGTCAATATCAACTGATTTCTATTATCTATACATAAAAGATAAAGAACTTTATATATTATAATCGGTATATTCATTTTTTAAATAAACGGGAAAGTTCTATAGGAATAATGGCCGCTATTAAAAATGGTTTCTGTACTTTGATAAGATAATGTATATGAAAAAAAAATCGGAATATGTGTGAAGAATTTTTCTTCACTCTTCTTCTTTCATTCGTATTTTTGTGTCTTTCCTAATAATACTGTAGATACCCCTTAAACGTCCTCTCCTATATTAAGTTTTCTTTATCAAAACATTGGGAGAACTATTTTAAATTAACTAAACCTGTTGACAGTAGCGTATGCCATGCTTGTGACGTCACAGCGTGGATACGCACAACAAAGGGCCTTATCCCGGCGTATGTTGGTTCTTTCCTAAAACTATGTGGGTCGAGATAAAATTACTAGACTGAATTTTAATATAACTTTTAATGCAGCTGACCTTAAAGCAGCTTTTATTTCTCAGTACCAATTAAGGTCTGTTAATTTTATGATGTTTGCCCATCGCACCAGCCCATTGCGTATTTCTCATTTTAACTATCAATTTTTAGCAAACCAGAATGGGTAGGATTCTTGTATATATAAACTCCCTTAGAGTAGCAAGATTTCCCTAGAGTATTTTGAGCAAAATCCTGCCTCCTATGCACTCCTTGGAACAATATATTGTCCTGTCCTTAAGTTCCGAGATGGCGTCTCCACTGGGTTACCCTGCGCATCGTGATTCGTGACCCTCACTTGCCTGGAAAGGTGAAGCTAGGTGATCGCTCTCAACCTTAACCTAACCCCATTCGTCTGGAAGTAGTGATGGCTGTCTGACCTACTTGGCCGACTGGCCAGTGAGTGAATCTGCACCTCTGGCTCAACCCCCCCCCCCCCCCCCCTTCCCAAAACTCGACTAACAGAGGAGTCCTGCCGGTCGGTGAGATAGGGAAGAAGAAGAGCCTGTTAAAACCTATCTGCAAAAGGGAGAATTTTATGGGTGAGCCAGTCAAGAGTGCTAACTGCAAGACACGGTCAACAGCCATTGAAGGGCAAAGGACTGTATTCCAAGGAGTGCAGGTACAGAAACATGGCCACTTAGTTATTCCCCCATTTTTAGTTTAGATTAACTTTCAACTGGCTTAGGTTATCTGGCTATTACATATTTCGGACTGTGTGTGTATCTATTTTTCGATACAATTTTTTGCTTTTGAGACTAGCACAGTCTCTGGGTCACATGGGCCACGTGTCCAACCCAATTTTGATTATTGATCATTACAGAAGACTACGTGTCTAATTAACCATTTTTATTATTTTGAATTGCTTTTTATTTTGATACCACTTTTGTGTTTGTTCAGATGTCCATTTCATTTAATGAAAATTTGTGAAATAAATCAAGATTAGGTTAATTAAACCTCCTTCGTGTTTTTACTCCCTCATTTATTCCAATGTGTCTATTATGAATATTTGATCACGGGACAGAATACCCGATATTTGAAAGGAATAAGTAAATTGAAAAAGGGTGTGTTAGCGAGCGACTTATCATTGAATATCTGCTTCAAATGTAAAGATCTATATCTTTAAACTTTTAAACTTTACTTTACATCACTGCTCCCATTTTTTTTTATTGTCTCTAATTACATTAACGTAAGATACCTGTCCAGCCTCTCACTGGGGTCACTGGGACGGAGCCGAAACAGAGCCTGAGAGTGCAAGATGACTATAGACCTGACAAAGCTCGAGTAGGCCATCAAATTACTTTAATTTTCACGTGTGGAGTTCTCCGGCCTCTGGACAGAGTAAAATTTCCCCCTTTAGTATTTGAGAGTGACGGTTAGTACACTGCGACAGTAAAGTTTTTAGCAGGGCGTTTGTGCCCCGAGTGTAAGTGCTCATTATCCTCCCCTGTTGATCTTTGTGTAACTGACGTAGGGAGACTTTCCTGGACTAAGTTCCCACTCAAACATTTAAATTAAAAGAATAAATTCCCCACAATATGAAACTTTCTCAGTAAAACTTTTAGAAAACAAAATTTTTCTTTTCAATGATTTTCAAATGAAGGGAATCTGTCGATAAATAACAAAGTAGTAAGAAATTAAATTAAAACTAAAATAACATTGTTTCAATGGGGATGAGTTGCACCCCAAGTACTGTTTTCCCATATGAATGCCTTTTTAAAATAGGATTATATTTGCTAATCAATATTACATGAGTTAAAATTTTTCACAGCTGATGTTCTCCAGATTATTTTTCTTGTATATTTTCTGAGGATTTGGTATGTTTCTTATTGAAAGCAAAAACTGTCTGGCTATATTTGACAGTTAACAATAAATATAACAAACAGCTAAATCCGTAATATTGTACACATAGATATCCATTTCCCCCAAAAATTATCTATATTTCATCGTGGCATATAATGTTAGGTTCAAGCACACAAGGAAATATATTAAAGTCAACGTTAGGGGATCGTGAAAGGATTAAACTTTATGACAGAGAGGTCTATTACATAATCAGTCACGGACACTGATTCGTTTACAGTTAATCATAAGAATTTAAGGTGCTCATTAACAACTTGTCATAGTTAACTCCATCTTCATGACTACCCATACTTTTTATAATCGTTTAAAATTCACTCTGAATTCATCATTCTAAGAATATGTTAACAATCATTCAAAAGAATTACTTCTTTCCAGGTCACGCAAGAGGTAAGGGGTATATTTAACCTTTACAGTACATTAATAGTTCTATATAAATGTATGTTCACAAAATACACCTCGGTATTGTTACTTTAGATTCTCGGGGATAACGTGAGGGCAACGCTGACAACAACACTCAAACAGCTCGTGTCCGACACCCCTCGACCTGCTTCAAAGGGTAGAGTTTTATGGTATTTGTCTGTGTGAAGCTAAGGTTCTTCCTCCAGAAGATGGGTGGTGGTTGTCGCCGCATGTACGGCTCCTGGAATTTGGGGCGAACTCATCCAAACCCCCAGTGCTTGTTCGACCTCCCTCATGCATTGACCCGGGGTGTAAAGAAGTCAGAGACTACTATGTCATTGGTTTACATGATGCCATCTCGGTCATCATCATTTCCCTAATTGGAGATAGCCTTGTGGGCGTTTCTCATGAGGCCACGGCAGGACATTACCTCCTGACCTCTTTAATTTTACTTAACATATCTACATGACAGCATATATCGATAAAAACTGGTCATTTTCAAAGCTAATGTAATACATTGAAGAATGTCATAACATGAGGGCCATACAAAAATATTTAATGAAAGTTTAAAATGGCATTCTTTTGGATTTGCCAAAAAGTGTGGACACAATATCTCTCTCTCTCTCTCTCTCTCTCTCTCTCTCTCTCTCTCTCTCTCTCTCTCTCTCTCTCTCTCTCTCTCTCTCTCTCTCTCTCTCCCTCATATATATATATATATATATATATATATATATATATATATATATATATATATATATATATATATATTTATATATATATATATATGTTATATATACATATATACATATATGTATATATGTATATATGTATGTATATATATATATATATATATATATATATATATATATGTGTGTGTGTATATATATATACATATATATAATTATTTTTTTCCCTTAATTTTTTTCTTGAGAATGGCCCAGTAGAAACTTTCAAGGGAAGTGGGGGGGGGGGGGTTTATTCCCTTTCCCCACCGGGCCAGCCCGACACTGCCTAGCATTCCTAGCCGATAGGACTGTAATTTGATTTATAAAGCATATTTTCATTAAAATATAAAAGTCAAGAAAAAGGTCGTGTTTTTTCTTTAAATGTGGAATCATGAATATATGAGTTTTCTCGAAAATATTATGCTTCTTGATCTTTGTTTATCTAGTCTGTTTATATACTTAGATACTCTTGATGATGAGATTAATGAACAGAAGTGGGAGTATATAGACTATTTCTTGTTTGAATACCTTGCTCATTTTACCATAGTTGCCATTTTAGCGCTTTTCGCACTAAATCTGGTGCGTTTCTCGTAAATCCAGCACATTTTTCCTAGTTAGCGCAGCCACGCTATTTGACGCATTTCTGACAAATCTAGGGCGAAACATGCCGTTTTTCCATTCGATAAAATATATGATAAACTAACTGCATTTCTGCATCTTTTGACATACTGTATTGAATCAATTTCTGCTTTATTATTTTCATATTATAGGAGACTGCTCTGTCGTGGTTTTAAAACTGTGTTGTAGAATCCTACAGTAAAATCAAAAGATTGGCTCTGTTATTGAGTTTAATAATCCTTTACAAATTATGGTGATAGACTGAGACGAGACAGTAGGGAACCTAACTTGGTACGAGGAATAAGTCTAGAGCTTAACCACGGTCACGAGAGTAAGGAGGTTTAATTCCTGGAGGTGCCTTATGCCCGAATTTGTGAAGCAGGCCCGTGTGTAGGGCGAAATGCACTGTCACCTGCAGCGTGATCTACTAAAGCACGGTAGCTCTCAATGTTTAATAAAGTAGAGATGTCACTGGTAGCTCAATTCAGCTAGAATAATAATTTAGGAAGGACACAAGCTCTCGTAGTATTGCTTAAAGGATGCCTAGTTCATGTTCTGCATATGGATGCACTCAACAACTCGGCAAAACCTTGCCATTGGTTACATTTTATTGGTATGTATTTTCTGTAGGCTACAACTTTTGCACCTTTTTTAAACCATGACGACAGAAAATCGACACATGAATAATTAAACAAACCTGTATAATAATTTGATTTACATCATTTTTTTTATGCAGTGGCTGGAAAGTATCTCCAGGTCAGATATACATATGCTGCTAAACATTTTACAGCAAAATTGCAAGCCCAAAATAAAATGCAAAGTCGCCAAACTTATACTAAGCTGATTCATTTTAGTGGCCAGTAGTTCATTTCCCTTGATGGGTGTATCTTCACGTCTTATATTCATCTGATAATTATTATTTGTAGCAATGCAGGTTTGTATTAAACCTCTTTGGTTTGTAGCTGTTTCAAGGATAAACTTCTATCCTACTCGGTTGTATTGCCTCGGGAGTTGACCGATTCGTTTCAAAAGTCAGTAGATAATTTTCCTTTTATCAGTGAATCTGCACGTCTTATATTAATCTGATAACTGTTTGATTGTAGCTGTTTCGCAAACTTCTTAGGCTGTTTCTTAGGTTAAGCTTCTGTTCTCTGCTTTAATGTGTCAGGAATAGACAGATTCATTTCAGTGGTCACTAGTTAAATTCCCTTTTATGAGTGCATCTATGCATCTTATATCAATCTGATAATTGTTGCTCGTAGCAGTTTAACAGAATGAAATTCTAGATTCCCCTACCATAGCTGAGTTTTTCTATCGTTCCTTGAATGAATTTGTACTTGGTTATTTTCTGTATGGTGTGTTGATAAAATATTTTGTAAATATATCTTTTTGATAATATAGAATCTTAATTTCCTTATATGAAAACATGATAAAGTCAGAATTTTTAAAGGTAGGGCTATGATATTCATGAGACGGGTAAAGGATTGGGTCCTTTCTGCCCTACGTGGCAGGTGTGTCCGCTGTCAAAGTGGCTTCGTGGATTTGTATGGGGAAAGTGACCAGTGGCATCTCTAGGTATTTAACCTCCTTGCACGAGAGTTACCTTAACTTGGTAGGAGGAGATAGGCAAGGGATTAACGTACAATATTCTATCTCACAAGATGCATATTTTACTGGTTACTTAGAAGGTTCTCTTCTGGTAGCATAAGTCTCTTAAAATAGAAGAAGAATTATAATTATCTGCTTGTGTGCATCTAACAATATATCCTCCAGTTTATTGTTATTTCCATTCAATTTAATGAATTGCTTTTTTCTCTATCAATTATTTTGTCCGTGTAAACATGCAATGAATATAAATGAAAATGTTTTTTTCTGGTTTTTGGTAAAATGTAGAAACTAATCTTTGATATTCCAGAGTTTAGTCAACTCAAATTGATTAACCAGAGTAGTTTCTCACCGACTCAGTATTGAAATATGATTGAATAAATACCACAATTTCATCTACTCTATTCATTATTCTGTTTAAAAAATATTTCCATCTAAATTTTAGTTGAAAATCATAAATTTATGTCGATAAAAATTTACTTTGGCATTTCAAAATATGCTATAAAGTTCATGAAATTCTCGACATTGGAGTTCTTTATAACATCTCAGTGACCAAATATCCGTCTTTTTTTTTTTTTTATGAAGGCTTGAATGAGAGGCTATCATCTATGAGTGGTTTCACCTTGTGATCCTGATCCCGAGGTCGGTAAGAGAATCCACACATTAATGCATTAAATATATCCACATTATATTCTTGTATTCTCCTCTGGGATTCGACGACCTATTAAAAGATTATCTTTCCCAGAAAGCCACAGCCGAAATGGTTGCTTGGATTTGCTTTCTTATGTCATAGAAGAAATATGTTGAAAACTTTAATCAAAAGTTCATTTGCAGATTGAATAACAACAACAACAACAACAACAACAACAACAACAACAACGATAATAATAATAATAATAATAATAATAATAATAATAATAATAATAATAATAATGGCGAGCTCAACCTATGATTTTTTCTCTTACAATGGTGATTATATTATTTTTGTTAGCAGATCGACATGCTCTCCGGTTTTTTATTATTCTCTTTAGTTTTTAGCATATTTCTTATATATATTAACTAAATTTATTAATTTTTTTTTTATTTTATCTTTATACTCTATATTTCTTTTTCCATACTGGGTTCCTTGACCTTAGTACCACGGGTTGCTATCAGTACCTTCATAAAATCAAGTTTGATGAATTATAACGCGTTTTACAACATTTTTAAGAAATGATTTAGCACGTTTCTGGTGCGTTTTGAAAGCTCAAATAGCGTTTTCAAAATCAGAAATTGCAACTATGCATATGGATTCAAAAGGCACAAAAAAGATAGCTTCTCTCAAAATCGTCTCCGTCCCTACCCACTAAAAAATCTGAAATATCACCCCTACCTCTACTTATCATTGGTGACTTGATTTTAACAATTTGGATTCACATATAAGGTGTGAGCCTAGCATCACCTTATGAATACAAGCCCTTGTCCTTAAATAGGAGTATGCTTTCAGTGAAGTTGGACATGCCTCTTAAAACTGAGTTCCCACTTTGTTTTCAGCCAATTGATGATACACAATGCACGTGTACTTCCGGCACCCTCGTTTGACTGTTTTAATCTCTTGCTTTTCTTTTAGATTATTTATTAGCAAATCATCATGTGGGACAGAGATGAAGGAATTCAGAGAGTATTTGCAGTTGTTTGCGATAACTATAGCTATACAACCTCCAATATCCACATTAGTCTCCCTATTAGACAGCAGTCCTATTTGTTGTTTATTCCATCATAAGTGTGGCTTTGTGACGACTATAACGTTTAAAGTTTTGAAAGGCCACTCATGAACGGCAGAGGCAATGGACAGTGACATTGCCCTAGTAAGCAGGACAATGCCCATAAAACTCGTATCTTTTCCTGGTCATTAATTTTCTCTCATATACATGTAAATATATATATATATATATATATATATATATATATATATATATGTGTGTGTGTGTGTGTGTGTGTGTGTGTGTGTGTGTGTGTGTGTGTATTTAATAAGGTAATGAAGAAACTAAAAACATCGCAATGTGTTAATAGTTTATATGTCTAAATCTTATCTTGGGCCTGTCTCTGATTTCACCACACTCTTATCCAATGAAGACAAATTACATCTGGACTGGAGAGACACCATAGACATATCAGGCACACCCAACCTAACTTCAGTCCAAAACCAATCAATTCAAATATTACCTCCAGTTCTAGACCGTTGCGTGCAATTAGTCTCGACTAACCGTTAGATACTTTAAGGTACAGGAAAAGTGATCATTTTGATAACATGATATAAAGGCTAAGTTTCTTTTTGTGGGCTTTTTTTTCCTCGTTTATTTTCATTGGGACTTTCATTGACTTCCTTGCGTGCGGTTACAACTAGGTCGAAAATAGATTTCTATGGAAATAAGAACTATTTTTCAACATTATATGGGATAAATTTTCATGTATTCAGATGCAAAACGTACAAAATTAGTAATCTTTTATGATAAAAAGTACAATTATTTCTCAAAATTTTGATTTCATATGTTTTCTTTCTCTCAGCGTCTTATAAATGTACAGCTCAAATTAAAAAGTAACAAAATGATACTTACGTAAATGCCACTGGGAACCTTGTATTAAGGCAGCTAGCACAGGAAAACGTGAGTGCGTTGAAGAAAAGTTTGGCATCTAGTAAGTTTTTTCAACACCACCACTGCTTCACAAGGCTGATGCATGAATCATAGTCTATACTGGGCTTAACTAACTAGGCAGCAATCTCTCCTGTCAAATTCACGTCTGGACTGTCTCGCCTTAGAGACATCTACCAAGTTTAAACTTAAATATGAAGACTTTCAAAGCTATATATATATATATATATATATATATATATATATATATATATATATATATATACATATATATATATACTGTATATGTATATATATATATATATATATATATATATATATATATATATATATATATATATATGTATATATATATATATATATATATATATATATATATATATATATATATATATATATATATATATATATATATATATATAATACAGTATAGGTAAAAGATTTGTCAATATCAGTACCACTTAATTGGATTGAACACGTGAACTGGGAGTGCTGGACAATAATTAGACATAAAGACTAAATCCATCTAATACTTTTATTACAGAAAATTTATAGCAATGCTTGAATGGTCATTTAAACATTTATTTCAAAGTTCAAAGTTGAAATAAATACTGGTTAGCAATAAAAACAAACGCCTTAGTAATTAGGGATAATACCAAGCCAAAACATGTTAGTCAATTACACCCAGAAACTCTAGACTAAAGGTCCATTTGATTGTCTAAGACTTATTTTGAATAAAGTTAAAGGTCAGATACGTGGTCAGGGACCTATTGAATGAAAACAACATAAGTAAAGTCACAAAACAAACAAATTCATGAATTTACAACCAGTTCCGCACGCATAGACAACTGATATTTAAAACCAGACAGTGATCTAAAATAAATGTGTAAGATGTGTTAAGATGAGGCTGTTTGTAGCCCCACCTACATGAGTAACGTCACTATCCAAGTCACGGCCTATCTGTGTATTTTCCCTCTGCTGTCACGCTGTGAATCAGTTGCAATGAAGATACAAAACCACGCTGACTATCATTTCCTGATTCTGCCTAGCTTTAGATACAACATGGGGCAGTGAATGAAAAGAAAAAAGAGGACCTACAGTAATGACCGTGGCACAGCATGGCATCACCGCCGAGACGACCCTCATTTGCATTCCCTAGGGGAGGGATTGCAAGGACAGGAACCTCAGGAACCGGCATCAGGATTCTTCTGTATGGTATTGGTTATCCCAAGTGAAATGACAGCTTCTTACATACCTGTAAAAATATCTATTCATTAGTGTTGTTTATTATCCCATTTTTACGTCGTTGATTCTTCTTGGTGGGATGTAATAATACGTTGGTATTCTTGAATTAGATTTAATGGACTTGTGATTACATTGCTCCTCAGCACTCAATCATGTCTCAACAACTTCTGACTCTCGAGTGAGAATATGTAAACAAAACTCGTACACATACACGGAGAAAACAAAATTGAGCATCGCTCTCAAAAGGATTGAATCCTACTGCAATACAAAAGTAAGATGAATCACATCCTAACTTTAGGACAATTAATGAACGATCAAATCCTTCATAACATACGCTACTACACCTATGAACTGTGCCAAAACACGTTCTAACAATGCAATACTGTGCAATCATTACTATTAAGACCCGTAGCGCATATAGTATTACAGTACAAAATACATAACAAGGATATAGCCGGTTTCCATGCTGCAGGCTCACCATGTGTTACAAACCCAGAAATAAGCCATCCAGAATCTTGAGGCTAAGATAACAACGTTGTCACTCCAGGGTAGCAATGTGCCCCAACCAAGGATCCCTTCTTCAGCAGCTCCGGAAAAGTTCGAGGCTGAGGTGTCCCCTGCAGCCTTCAGGTCTTGGGAATGGTCAATGGAGTGTTGGATGCAGCTATGCAAGTTGAAGCCTAACGAGGCAGTTCATCCCACAAGACTGCATTGTGTTCCGATATTGCAACGTGCCCTCAATTCTAGGTATACTGACGCCCATTGGAGTGCCCTGTGTACTGAAGGGGCATTCAATGCGGTTAAGCAAATTGTAGTAAAAGGCTCTAGTCAAGCGGTGCAGGGCTAGATATTCTTTATTTGGCCCAAGACTCTAGTGAGTCCTTCAGGAATTATTTTATTAAGTGTACACAAAAAGCTACTGATTGTGCAACCACATGTCCTAATTGCAATCATGATTTATCTGAATATATGCTTTTGCATAAGCTCATGGTAGGCTTAAGAGATAAAGTGCTCAAAAGACAAGTATTTCAATCAAACAATAACAATCGTGATATCGAGCCCCTCAGAGTCCTGTGCAGTGCATTCGAGGCCACCTGTGACGACGCCCTTCATAATAGGGCATGGCCTAGCAGCTCCCCTAGAGCAGCTGCTGCCGGTGGGTTTGAGGAGGAACACAAGGTGGAGGTGACAGCCGCCCTTAGTAATTGTGACAGGAGCACCCCTGTAAAAGTAAAATCGCACCCCTGTGGTAACTGTGGTACTCGTCATACACCTGGGTATTCCTCATGTCCCGCAAGAAAAAGGACATGTCACGGGTGCGGTAAAACCGGCCACCTGAAAAAGTGTTGCAGAAGGTGGAGCGCCAGGAATATTGTTAGTGGTCTAGCATTAGAGTCAGACATAGCGGGTGCAGTGGTTGCAGTTGTCGTAACGACAGAGGTAAGGTTGCGGAATGGGCCGTCCCGGCAACCCACTATTCGTGTCGATGTATGTTTGGCCAACTTGGGAGAGTGGTCCTGTGTATGAGCAGTGCCAGACATTGGTGCCTAGGTTTGTGTCGCGGGAACCGCTATTCTTGCGATGTTGAACATAAAAGCAGTTAAGTTGAGGTTGAAGGGAGGATTGCGAGACTTTGCCAACCTGTATCTGAAGTGTTTAGGGTCGACCTCTTGTACCATAGAATACAAGGGGAGGCACACAACCCAGGAAGTATACTTTGTAAAGTCCTCCATTGATTTTTATTTATCCCTGGATGCTTGCAAGAAACTTGGTCTTGTGCCAGAAACGTTTCCAAACAACGCCCCCTTCACGGACTCTGCCCCCACAGCAGCAAGTGCAACCCATACATTAGCTGAAGCAACCGACCAACCTGCGAGACCGTCGGCCATTCTGTTTCCCCTTAGTGAGGAGAATATTACCACATTAGAAAACTATTTATTAGCCCAATTTTAAAGTACGACTTTCATCACCGAGTGAGAACCCATCCTGGTAATGGATGGGGAACCCCACCATATCCACTTATTACCTGATGCAGTTCCTTACGGCTGCCACACACCTGCGTCAGTACATAAGCACTGGGAAAAGAAGGGGAAGCCCAACTGGAGGAGGACGTCAAGAGAGTGGTCTTACAAAGAGCTCCCCCTAGAGAGCCCACAGAATGGTGTTCACATATGGTGGTCGTGGCCAAGAAATCGGGGCAACCAAGGCGTACGGTTAACTATAAAAAACTCAACGCAAGTTGTAGAAGGGAGACGCACCATACCTCTACACCGTTTGATAATGTATCTAGCATTCCCATTTGCTCATACAAGACTGTGACCGACACCTATTGGGGATTTCACCAGGTAGAACTGGACAAGGAAAGCATACCCCTAACCACATTCATCACACCTTAGGGCAGGTACCAATACCGAAGGACACCAATGGGACATTGTTCTGCCTCCGATGCATATACGCGCCGTTTCAATGATGCCATTGAAGAAGTACCCAGGAAGTTTAAGTATGTGGACAATACACTTCTTTATGATTCGAGCGTAGAAGGCGCCTTTTGGCATGTGTATGACTTCCTCGCAGTCTGTGCATGTAAAGGCATCACTTTGAAACCAGAAAAATTCAAGTTCTGCAAGAAAGAAGTGGAATTCGTTGGGTTCGACATCGGTTAGGACTCCTACAAGCCTTCAGAAGATTGTTTATCTGCCATCAAAAGTTTTTCTATACCCCAAAAGCCCACAATATCTGACATCAGGTCATGTTATGGTTTTGTCAATCAGCTGGCCCCCTTCCTGACAACAGTACCCACCATGACCCATTTTAGAGACATGCTGAAGAAGCCCTCAGGCAAACAGGTCTATTGGGATGAGCACCTTCAGGAGAAGCTTCGTCAAGTACAAGACATCGTCTGCAAGTTAGCCAAGGACGGCCTCACCTACTACGACAAGCTGCGGCCGACTGTTGCAGCCACTGGCTGGAGTAAAGAGGGCGTAGACTTCATTATCCTCCAACAATATTGCAGTTGTACGTCTGTCAAAACACCCTTCTGTTGTAGAGATGGTTGGAGGATAGCACTTTTTGGTAGTCATTTCCTCACACTGTCCGAGTCTGGGTATGCAGCTGTGAAGGGGGAAACCCTTGCAGTGGCCTGGTGCTTAAAAGAGGCATGATTATTCTTATTGGGCTGCCCGAACTTAACCATTGTCACGGACCACCGCCCTTTAGTTAAGTTACTAGGCATTAGAAGTATTGGCGATATTACCAACCCCAGACTATTTAGATTAAAGGAGAAAACATTATTGTATAATTTTAGCATTAAATACCTACCAGGCAAGAGAAATCATACTACTGACTTCCTCTCTATATTTCCTGCCCTGAGGACGGCGCCAGATAGACAAGATGCGAGCTTCAACGAAGAATTAATGATTGCTATGGTGTCAGCAATCACAGAAAACCTACAGGAGCAGTGCACCATAGACGAGAAAACTGTTGAAGAGGCAGCTCTGGACGACCAAGCATATCAGTTACTAGTCGCTCGAGTGACTGCAGGAGACTGGAACCCGAAGAAATCTCAAGAAATTGCATGTTCGAGGCCTTTCTACTGCATCAGAGAACGTCTCTCTATATCTGGCAACCTAGCCACATACTGCTTCAACGACAACAGCATCCGCCTTGTCATTCCCCAAGGGCTTCGCCATCAGATAACTGCCAACTTCCATGCTGGACATCAAGGCCTAGATACTACTGTATATTGAGAAGAGCAACACATTCGGTCTATTAGCCGGGCATCAAGGGTGACCTCCAGCATCATCTTTCACGGTGTACATCGTGTGACGCCCATTCACCATCACTGTCTACCAAAGTCATGAAAATGACCCCAGCCCCAGAGTATCCATTCCAACAGACTGTCATGAACTTGTTTCAGCTTGAAGGACACATGTATATGGCATATTGTGACAGGCTTACAGGCTGCCTAGAAATAGCCTACTTCCCTAATGGCACCTCATCTGCAAAGGTCATGACAAAATTTAGGCATTACTTTACTCGATGGGGAGCCCCTGACCAATTGTCTACCGATAGCAGCACCAACCTGGTGAGCGAAGAGATAATGACCTTCTACAGGAGATGGAGAGTTGACATACGCCTGTCATCGGCCCACTACCCGCAGTCAAATGGGAGACTCAAAGCTGCAGTTAAGTCCCCAAAGAGGATAATTAGAACAAGTATCAGCAGGACTGGAAGCCTCGATAACAACAAGGTATCATTGGTCATGCTATAATACGTGAACACGTCCTTAAGGGGTATAAATAAATCTCTGGCACAATTGGAAACTGGAAGACAGCTACGCATGGTGTACTGACCACAAAACTCAACTATATGATAGACCACCACCGGAGAAAATCCATATGAAAAAGAGAACTTCGGGTAGCAGAGAAAAATGAGAAGAGAATTGAAAGCGTCACCGACAGGAGGCTAACGCCCCTACAGCCAGACACGCACGTTAGGGTTCAGAACCAGATGACCAAGGCCTGGGACAGGCTGGGAATCATAGTTGGGCAACGACCTCATAGACAGTACATCGATGTAAGACTCGATGGTGGTGGGCATCCGTCGATAAGAAACAGAAAACATCTCAAGGTCACTAAACAGCCAGTCAGTGAGACAACAGGAGCCAATTCTGCCGTCGACAAAGTGGGTCCTGCGCCTAAGTCTCCTCCATCAGTGCCAGAGGGACGGCCTCCAAGAAAGAGAGAGGCCCCTGTCTGGATGAGCGATTATGTATAATTATCTTTGCTTTGATTCTGCATTTATAAAATGAAAGTATTTTTTGTTTTGTTTTACTGCACTTAGACGTGCATTGATTTCATATTTGCAAAATTATATTCTGTATGAGATTTTATGTTGATGTTGCTTTCACAACTCAATTTTAGTGCAAATCTTGCAATGCTGATGTAATCATTATTTCACTTGATGTTATGCTAATGTTGTTGCTCTCACTCTCTCTCTCTCTCTCTCTCTCTCTCTCTCTCTCTCTCTCTCTCTCTCTCTCTCTCTCTCTCTCAGTCATCCCAATGTTACCCTTAATTATTATGATTATGATTTACCAGACACGTCTGATGTTTTTCTTTAAGAGTGTTGAGCATTTCGTTTGTCATGTCTGCTTTTGATATTGTCATTTATAAGTTTTGAAAATATTACCCTCCTCGTAATATTTTGGGAGGGAGATGTAGGATGTGTTGAGATGAGGCTGCTTGTAGCGCTGCTCACTTGAGTGATGTCACTGTCCACGTCCCGGGCTATCTGTATATCTTCCTTCCGCTGTCATGCTGTAAATCAGTTGCAATGAAGATATGAAACCACTTACCACGCTGACTATCATTTCCTGATCCAGCCTAGCTTTAGATCTAACAAAACGATATCTAACCTAATGGGGCAAAGTAGTCCCTTTTAACCTTTAACTCACGTGGCTAGTCTCAGCAATGTAATGACCACATGTTTTGTAATAGTGGCGTCTTTAAGTCAAAGATATGCTTCCTGGGCTCATCCCAAAAATCCCCCAATACACGGGAAAACCATGGTAGTGGGATCTGAGATAACTGCTCTGTCTTCTCCTTAATAGTTACATTACTTCGCAACAAAACCAGAGTAATGGAAATGGAACTTCTCCGTCCTCTTCTGGACAATCAGGTACCATTTCGTGGGGCAAGCAGGATTCCGGGCCAACAGGCAAAAACTCCGCACCTGTCGACTGAGACCTTGAAAAAGAACATAGGTCATCTTCGTGGGCTAAACGTCCGACCTCACCCCATAATATATTATATATATATATATATATATATATATATATATATATATATATATATATATATATGTGTGTGTGTGTATATATATATATATATATATATATATATATATATATATATATATATATATATATATATATATATATATATATATATATATATACGATATATCTATTTTAATTTTGTTACTGATTCCTAGGTATTTCTTATT
>NC_090728.1:84982718-84995218 GCF_036898095.1 Palaemon carinicauda
ACGGTAATTCTATACAATAGTTCCTCCACTAATAATTTTGATATTTTTTTTCTGATGAATTACTTAGTGTTTTATCTAAAGTTGACCTTTTTTTTTTCTTTTTTGAGGACGAACAGTATTTTTCAATATTAAACTTACCCGATAATCATGTAGCTGTCAACTCCGTTGCCCGACAGAATTCTACGGGAGGGATACGCCAGCTATCACAATACTAGAAGGGGGTGTACTCACCAGCGCCACCTGTGGCCAGGTACTACAGTACTTCTTGTTGACACCTCCTCAATTTTTCCTCTGTCGTGCTTCCGGCAAGACGTTCTGGGATACGCTTATGATCTTGGAGTATTTTCACGGCTTTTGGTGAAGTATTTCTCTCAGATTTCGGCTGTCGCTTTACTGGAAAACTTCTATATTAGCTTAGATAGCTATTGTTTAGTTCTGATTAATGGTTAACGATCTTTTTGCTTGATTTGGAATCCCCACTTGGCTAACTCTTTGATTCAAGATGTCTGACATTTCACAAGCCCCACCCCATAGACGATGTAGGTCTTGTAATAGGCGTATTCCGAAGGCCTCGGTAGATCCTCACACCGCTTGTTCTGACTGTAGGGAAAGACCCTGTCAGTTGGAAGATCGATGTGAGGAATGCGCCGGACTTTCGGAACTTGATTTTGTCCGATTTCTTAAGTATTCAACCAAGTTAGAGAGAGAGAGAGTTAGGAGGAGTTCATCTCGCTCTTCACTTTTTTCCTCACCTCATGATCCCCTACCTTTTCCTCCCCCTGTAGTGGCTACCCCCGAACCTACTATTTGCCCTCAACCTGATATGTCTGTTGTTTTGCGTGCCATTCAGGCTTTAGGTGACAAAGTGGAGTCGGTGGTTAGTGATCATAAGTCTCTTATGGCCGAAGTCAAGGAACTTAAGGTCAAGAGTGCAGTGGGTGGTAATAGTGCCAGTGCTGTGACGAGTGCTAGTGTCAGTGCAGTGCCAAGTGCTAGTGTCAGTGTCAGTGTGGTGCGTGAGGGTACTTCTGTGCGTGCCAGTCGTCCTCCCAGTCCGGGACCTCTTGCAAGCTCCCAAGCCCAGGGGAGAAGCAATGTCGAAGGGCAAAAGGGTTCGGCAGGCCTTGATCGGCGCACAGAAGTATCCTCGGTGGTTGCGGGCGTGTCTTCCAGAGACCGTCACTCCCACCCGCAGACGATTGAGCCCGTCTTTTACTCGTCTGCTGAAGAATTGTCAGGGAGGAAACGTTGGACTCAGGTCTCAAGACCTCTCAAACGCAGAGTCCAGACCTCAAGAGCTCTACAACCTGGCTGCAGTCATTGGATCAGCTCTGACTCGCCGCAGTCATCAGTTGAATGCACTCCTCCTAAGAGGAGTAAGGTGCTGCCGCAACAGATCTCTTCTGTTAAGGCTTTGCCTCAGCAGACCTTAGTGTCTGCCGACCCCAAGTTGACTCTACTGCAGTCCATGCAGTCACAACTTGCGGTCTTGATGCGTGAGTGTCAGGCTGAGAAGGTTACACCTCCTCCTGCGATCGCTCCGCCTAACCGCAGTCCTGTCTGCCAGGCGTACGATGTTGAGGCTCCTCAGGATACCTTACCACGTACTGAGTTGCCAGTTTCCAGCGGTGTGCAGCTACCTCCGCCTTCCTTAAGGCAACCTCAGCAATGGGAACAGGAAGCTTATACCTTACTTCCTCCGCTTCCACTTGCGGTTCCACCAGTGAGGCAACACTCTCTTGAGGTACAACAACCTCTCCCATCCATGAGGCAGACTCCTCAGCTCTCGCTGCAGCGACCTCAACCCTCCTCAAGGCGAGAGCCTCAACACCTTAGCCTTGCACCTCAGGAACCTCAACTCGCGAGACAATTACTGCGTTCTGCGCAGCCAATACCTCAACGCTCGCAGCTCCCACCTCAGGAACCTCAACTCGTTCCTCAGGAACCTGCTACTGCGCATCCACCAACCTTACAGCAAGCGCAACTCTTGAGTCAAGACACTCATGCCAGGAGTCAGCCTCCTCCACCCATGCGCCTACCTTCTGCTACTCCTTTTGACCAGCCTTTGCAGCCTGAGCCTCAGGTGTTGCCTCAACAGAGACTTGAGGATGAAACCACAAGCGTTTTTGCTCCCGCTCGTGCAGATTCTGCTGTTCAGCATACCTTACCTCTCACTTCGCTACACTCTGGTGATGAGGTTTCTGATGATGAGGCTGCACACCTGGATCCCTCATCAGACGTGGATGAATCCAAGTCTTCTCCGCCTCCTATTGACTTTCGTAAGGTCTTGGCTCTTTTCAGAGAGGTATACCCAGACCATTTTGTCTCTGCTACCCCCCGCTCTCCGCCATCTGAGTTTTCGCTGGGCATGCAGCCAGCCAAGTCAACTTATACTAAGCTCGTCTTTGCAAGGTCCTCTAAGAGAGCGTTAAGAATTTTAGGGGAGTGGTTGCAGTCTAAGCAGCAACTAGGAAAGACTTCCTTTATGTTTCCTCCGACTAAGCTCACTTCTAAAGCGGGCGTTTGGTATGCCACAGGAGAGGAACCAGGCTTGGGAGTACCTGCCTCTGCCCAGGCTGACTTCTCAAGTTTGGTAGACTCTCCTCGTAGAACAGCAATGAGGCGCTCTAAGGTTTGCTGGACCTTCTCCGATCTAGATCACTTCCTTAAGGGTGTATTTCGAGCCTTTGAGATGTTCAATTTCCTAGACTGGTGCCTGGGGGCCCTTAGCAAGAAGACCTCCCCTGCGGACAAGGACTCAGCCATGCTCTTAATGTCCTGCATGGATAAAGCTATTAGGGATGGATCTGGCAAGCTTGCTTCAATGTTTGTGTCAGGAGTGCTTAAGAAAAGGGAGCAGCTTTGTACCTTCCTTTCCTCCAGCATCACACCTTGTCAAAGGTCTCAACTCCTTTTCGCTCCGCTCTCTAAGTTCCTGTTTCCCGAAGAGCTTGTTAAGGACTTGTCTGCGGCCCTGATACAAAAGGACACCCATGATCTTGTGGCCTCATCAGCTCGTAAGACTAAGGTTGCTACCTCAGTCCCCAGGACTTATCGCACCCCAGTGGCTGATACTCCTGCTACGAGGTTTATTCCGCCCTTTCGTGGTAGAGCCCCCAGCCGAGGAAGCTCCCGTCCAGACTCTTCCAGGAGCAAGTCTAGGAAAGGTTCCAAGGCTTCTAAAGGCAAAAACTGACTCTCCTCCTCTCCAGACAGCAGTAGGAGCCAGACTCAAGATCTTCTGGCAAGCCTGGGAAAAGAGAGGTGCAGACGCCCAGTCTGTCAGTTGGCTGAGGGAGGGTTACAGGATACCATTCTGCCGCAAACCCCCTCTGACCACATCTCCCATCAACCTCTCTCCCAACTACAAGGAAAAGGAAAAGAGGCTAGCGTTGCACCAGGAGGTGTCGCTCCTGTTACAGAAGAAGGCAGTGGTTATAGTCCGGGACCATCAATCCCCGGGCTTCTACAACCGTCTCTTTCTGGTGGCCAAGAAGACAGGAGGTTGGAGACCGGTGCTGGACGTCAGCGCGCTCAATGCTTATGTCACCAAGCAGACGTTCACGATGGAGACGACGAAGTCGGTCCTAGCAGCGGTCAGGCAGGAGGACTGGATGGTCTCGTTGGACCTGAAAGATGCCTACTTTCACGTTCCTATTCATCCAGACTCCCAACCTTTCCTGAGATTCGTTTTTGGAAAGGTTGTCTACCAATTCCAAGCCCTGTGTTTTGGCCTAAGCACAGCTCCTATGGTGTTTACGCATCTGATGAGGAATATAGCAAAATTCCTCCACTTATCGGACATCAGAGCCTCCCTTTATTTAGACGACTGGCTGTTGAGAGCCTCCACGAGTCGTCGCTGTCTGGAGAGTCTCAACTGGACTTTGGACTTGATCAAAGAACTGGGTCTGTTAGTCAATCTAGAAAAGTCCCAGCTCATTCCCTCCCAATCCATTGTGTACCTGGGAATGGAGATTCGGAGTCAGGATTTTCGGGCTTTTCCATCGGCCCCAAGGATAAGCCAAGCCCTAGATTGCATCCTGAGCATGCTGAAGAGGAGCAGTTGCTCGGTGAGACAGTGGATGAGTCTCACAGGGACCCTTTCATCGTTGGCCCTGTTCGTCGAGCTAGGGAGACTCCACCTCCGCCCTCTTCAATTCCATCTAGCAGCTCATTGGGACAAGGGTTTGACTCTCGAAGCAGTCTCTATCCCAGTCACCAAAGAGATGAAGACCACTCTCTTGTGGTGGAAGACCAATCTCCTTCTCAGGGAGGGCCTATCGTTGGCGATTCAGACCCCCAATCTTCATCTCTTCTCGGATGCATCGGACTCGGGCTGGGGCGCGACCTTGAACGGACAGGAGTGCTCGGGAACGTGGAACGAGGAACAGGAAACGCTCCACATCAACTGCAAGGAGCTACTAGCAGTTCATTTAGCCCTATTGAACTTCAAGTCCCTCTTGCTAGGCAAGGTGGTGGAGGTGAACTCCGACAACACCACAGCCTTGGCTTACATCTCCAAGCAAGGAGGGACCCATTCGAGGAGCCTATACGAGATAGCAAGGGACCTCCTCATTTGGTCAAGAAGTCTAAACCTCACCCTAGTTACGAGGTTCATTCAGGGCAACATGAACGTCTCAGCAGATCGCCTAAGCAGAAGGGATCAGGTCATCCCCACGGAATGGACCCTCCACAAGAGCGTGTGCAACAGACTTTGGACCTTGTGGGGTCAGCCGACAATAGATCTGTTTGCCACCTCCATGACCAAGAGACTTCCTTTGTACTGTTCCCCAGTTCCAGACCCAGCAGCAGTTCATGTGGATGCTTTTCTGCTGAACTGGTCCCATCTCGACCTTTACGCATTCCCACCGTTCAAGATCATAAACAAAGTCCTTCAGAAGTTCATCTCGCACGAAGGGACACGGCTGACGCTGGTTGCTCCCCTTTGGCCTGCAAGAGAATGGTTCACAGAGGTACTACAATGGCTGGTCGACGTCCCCAGGACTCTCCCTCTAAGAGTGGACCTTCTACGTCAACCTCACGTAGACAGGTTGCACCCAAACCTCCACGCTCTTCGGCTGACTGCCTTCAGACTGTCGAAAGATTCGCTAGAGCTAGAGGCTTTTCGAAGGAGGCAGCCAGTGCGATTGCCAGAGCAAGGAGGGTTTCCACTCGTAGAGTCTACCAATCCAAGTGGGAAGTCTTCCGGAGCTGGTGTAGAGCCAATGCAGTTTCCTCTACCAATACCTCTGTGACCCAAATAGCTGACTTCCTATTACATCTTAGGAATGAGAGATCCCTTTCAGCTCCTACGATTAAAGGGTACAGGAGTATGTTGGCTTCAGTTCTCCGCCACAGAGGTTTGGACCTTTCTTCCAACAAGGACCTTCAAGACATCCTTAAGTCTTTTGAGACTTCTAAAGAACGTCGTCTACCCACTCCAGGCTGGAATCTAGACGTAGTCTTAAGGTTCCTTATGTCACCTAGGTTCGAACCTCTCCAGTCAGCTTCCTTCAAGGACCTTACCCTCAAGACTCTTTTTCTCGTCTGCCTTGCAACAGCTAAAAGAGTCAGTGAGGTTCATGCCTTCAGCAAGAACATTGGGTTCACTTCCGAATCTGCAACATGTTCTTTACAGCTCGGATTCTTAGCTAAGAATGAACTTCCTTCACGTCCTTGGCCTAGATCGTTTGAAATTCCTAGCCTCTCCAACATGGTAGGTAACGAGCTAGAAAGAGTTCTTTGCCCTGTCAGAGCTCTGAAATATTATCTTAATAGGTCAAAACCTATTCGAGGACAGTCAGAAGCCTTATGGTGTGCAATCAAGAAACCTTCGAGGCCCATGTCCAAAAACGGGGTTTCGTATTATATAAGGCTTCTGATTAGAGAAGCCCATTCTCACTTGAAGGAGGAAGACCTTGCTTTGCTGAAGGTAAGGACCCACGAAGTGAGAGCCGTAGCTACTTCGATGGCCTTTAATAAAAACCGTTCTCTGCAGAGCATAATGGATGCAACCTATTGGAGGAGCAAGTCAGTGTTTGCATCATTTTATCTTAAAGATGTCCAGTCTCTTTACGAGAACTGCTACACCCTGGGACCATTCGTAGCAGCGAGTGCAGTAGTAGGTGAGGGCTCAGCCACTACATTCCCTTAATCCCATAACCTTTTTTAACCTTTCTCTTGAATGCTTTTATTGTTGTTTTTATGGTTGTTACGGTAGGCTAAGAAGCCTTCCGCATCCTTTTGATTTGGCGGGTGGTCAATTCATTCTTGAGAAGCGCCTGGGTTAGAGGTTGTGTAGAGGTCCTTTAGTAGGGGTTGCAGCCCTATATACTTTAGCACCTTAGAGTTGATTCAGCCTCCTAAGAGGAACGCTGCGCTCAGTAAGGAAGACGAACTTAAAAAAAGGCAGAGTAACGGTTCAAGTCGACTTCCTTACCAGGTACTTATTATTTCATTGTTATTTTGAGATAACTGATTATATGAAATACGGGATACTTAGCTATCCTTTAATCTTGTACACTGGTTTTCACCCACCCCCCTGGGTGTGAATCAGCTACATGATTATCGGGTAAGTTTAATATTGAAAAATGTTATTTTTATTAGTAAAATAAATTTTTGAATATACTTACCCGATAATCATGATTTAATTGACCCTCCCTTCCTCCCCATAGAGAACCAGTGGACCGAGGAAAAATTGAGGAGGTGTCAACAAGAAGTACTGTAGTACCTGGCCACAGGTGGCGCTGGTGAGTACACCCCCTTCTAGTATTGTGATAGCTGGCGTATCCCTCCCGTAGAATTCTGTCGGGCAACGGAGTTGACAGCTACATGATTATCGGGTAAGTATATTCAAAAATTTATTTTACTAATAAAAATAAAATTTTTAACCTATTTGTTAACCTTTCCAATCTTGGGGGGACCCCAGTGGGAAACGGTGTTTGTTCTGTAACTAGAATACAAACCTACGGTATTTATTTAGGGGTATTACTTTCGGCGAAGCTGAAATGACGAGCTATTAAAATTTAGTGAGGGTTAACTACCCACACCGCTCCCGCTCACACACCAGTTATTTAGCCCACTTTACTTTTGGCTCAGATGGAGATTGGTTGTTACTGCTCTTCCTCCTCGCCTATTTTGGACTACCAATAATTATTGTCATTTAATTTTCAATATTAAACTTACCCGATAATCATGTAGCTGTCAACTCCGTTGCCCGACAGAATTCTACGGGAGGGATACGCCAGCTATCACAATACTAGAAGGGGGTGTACTCACCAGCGCCACCTGTGGCCAGGTACTACAGTACTTCTTGTTGACACCTCCTCAATTTTTCCTCTGTCGTGCTTCCGGCAAGACGTTCTGGGATACGCTTATGATCTTGGAGTATTTTCACGGCTTTTGGTGAAGTATTTCTCTCAGATTTCGGCTGTCGCTTTACTGGAAAACTTCTATATTAGCTTAGATAGCTATTGTTTAGTTCTGATTAATGGTTAACGATCTTTTTGCTTGATTTGGAATCCCCACTTGGCTAACTCTTTGATTCAAGATGTCTGACATTTCACAAGCCCCACCCCATAGACGATGTAGGTCTTGTAATAGGCGTATTCCGAAGGCCTCGGTAGATCCTCACACCGCTTGTTCTGACTGTAGGGAAAGACCCTGTCAGTTGGAAGATCGATGTGAGGAATGCGCCGGACTTTCGGAACTTGATTTTGTCCGATTTCTTAAGTATTCAACCAAGTTAGAGAGAGAGAGAGTTAGGAGGAGTTCTTCTCGCTCTTCACTTTTTTCCTCACCTCATGATCCCCTACCTTTTCCTCCCCCTGTAGTGGCTACCCCCGAACCTACTATTTGCCCTCAACCTGATATGTCTGTTGTTTTGCGTGCCATTCAGGCTTTAGGTGACAAAGTGGAGTCGGTGGTTAGTGATCATAAGTCTCTTATGGCCGAAGTCAAGGAACTTAAGGTCAAGAGTGCAGTGGGTGGTAATAGTGCCAGTGCTGTGACGAGTGCTAGTGTCAGTGCAGTGCCAAGTGCTAGTGTCAGTGTCAGTGTGGTGCGTGAGGGTACTTCTGTGCGTGCCAGTCGTCCTCCCAGTCCGGGACCTCTTGCAAGCTCCCAAGCCCAGGGGAGAAGCAATGTCGAAGGGCAAAAGGGTTCGGCAGGCCTTGATCGGCGCACAGAAGTATCCTCGGTGGTTGCGGGCGTGTCTTCCAGAGACCGTCACTCCCACCCGCAGACGATTGAGCCCGTCTTTTACTCGTCTGCTGAAGAATTGTCAGGGAGGAAACGTTGGACTCAGGTCTCAAGACCTCTCAAACGCAGAGTCCAGACCTCAAGAGCTCTACAACCTGGCTGCAGTCATTGGATCAGCTCTGACTCGCCGCAGTCATCAGTTGAATGCACTCCTCCTAAGAGGAGTAAGGTGCTGCCGCAACAGATCTCTTCTGTTAAGGCTTTGCCTCAGCAGACCTTAGTGTCTGCCGACCCCAAGTTGACTCTACTGCAGTCCATGCAGTCACAACTTGCGGTCTTGATGCGTGAGTGTCAGGCTGAGAAGGTTACACCTCCTCCTGCGATCGCTCCGCCTAACCGCAGTCCTGTCTGCCAGGCGTACGATGTTGAGGCTCCTCAGGATACCTTACCACGTACTGAGTTGCCAGTTTCCAGCGGTGTGCAGCTACCTCCGCCTTCCTTAAGGCAACCTCAGCAATGGGAACAGGAAGCTTATACCTTACTTCCTCCGCTTCCACTTGCGGTTCCACCAGTGAGGCAACACTCTCTTGAGGTACAACAACCTCTCCCATCCATGAGGCAGACTCCTCAGCTCTCGCTGCAGCGACCTCAACCCTCCTCAAGGCGAGAGCCTCAACACCTTAGCCTTGCACCTCAGGAACCTCAACTCGCGAGACAATTACTGCGTTCTGCGCAGCCAATACCTCAACGCTCGCAGCTCCCACCTCAGGAACCTCAACTCGTTCCTCAGGAACCTGCTACTGCGCATCCACCAACCTTACAGCAAGCGCAACTCTTGAGTCAAGACACTCATGCCAGGAGTCAGCCTCCTCCACCCATGCGCCTACCTTCTGCTACTCCTTTTGACCAGCCTTTGCAGCCTGAGCCTCAGGTGTTGCCTCAACAGAGACTTGAGGATGAAACCACAAGCGTTTTTGCTCCCGCTCGTGCAGATTCTGCTGTTCAGCATACCTTACCTCTCACTTCGCTACACTCTGGTGATGAGGTTTCTGATGATGAGGCTGCACACCTGGATCCCTCATCAGACGTGGATGAATCCAAGTCTTCTCCGCCTCCTATTGACTTTCGTAAGGTCTTGGCTCTTTTCAGAGAGGTATACCCAGACCATTTTGTCTCTGCTACCCCCCGCTCTCCGCCATCTGAGTTTTCGCTGGGCATGCAGCCAGCCAAGTCAACTTATACTAAGCTCGTCTTTGCAAGGTCCTCTAAGAGAGCGTTAAGAATTTTAGGGGAGTGGTTGCAGTCTAAGCAGCAACTAGGAAAGACTTCCTTTATGTTTCCTCCGACTAAGCTCACTTCTAAAGCGGGCGTTTGGTATGCCACAGGAGAGGAACCAGGCTTGGGAGTACCTGCCTCTGCCCAGGCTGACTTCTCAAGTTTGGTAGACTCTCCTCGTAGAACAGCAATGAGGCGCTCTAAGGTTTGCTGGACCTTCTCCGATCTAGATCACTTCCTTAAGGGTGTATTTCGAGCCTTTGAGATGTTCAATTTCCTAGACTGGTGCCTGGGGGCCCTTAGCAAGAAGACCTCCCCTGCGGACAAGGACTCAGCCATGCTCTTAATGTCCTGCATGGATAAAGCTATTAGGGATGGATCTGGCGAGCTTGCTTCAATGTTTGTGTCAGGAGTGCTTAAGAAAAGGGAGCAGCTTTGTACCTTCCTTTCCTCCAGCATCACACCTTGTCAAAGGTCTCAACTCCTTTTCGCTCCGCTCTCTAAGTTCCTGTTTCCCGAAGAGCTTGTTAAGGACTTGTCTGCGGCCCTGATACAAAAGGACACCCATGATCTTGTGGCCTCATCAGCTCGTAAGACTAAGGTTGCTACCTCAGTCCCCAGGACTTATCGCACCCCAGTGGCTGATACTCCTGCTACGAGGTTTATTCCGCCCTTTCGTGGTAGAGCCCCCAGCTGAGGAAGCTCCCGTCCAGACTCTTCCAGGAGCAAGTCTAGGAAAGGTTCCAAGGCTTCTAAAGGCAAAAACTGACTCTCCTCCTCTCCAGACAGCAGTAGGAGCCAGACTCAAGATCTTCTGGCAAGCCTGGGAAAAGAGAGGTGCAGACGCCCAGTCTGTCAGTTGGCTGAGGGAGGGTTACAGGATACCATTCTGCCGCAAACCCCCTCTGACCACATCTCCCATCAACCTCTCTCCCAACTACAAGGAAAAGGAAAAGAGGCTAGCGTTGCACCAGGAGGTGTCGCTCCTGTTACAGAAGAAGGCAGTGGTTATAGTCCGGGACCATCAATCCCCGGGCTTCTACAACCGTCTCTTTCTGGTGGCCAAGAAGACAGGAGGTTGGAGACCGGTGCTGGACGTCAGCGCGCTCAATGCTTATGTCACCAAGCAGACGTTCACGATGGAGACGACGAAGTCGGTCCTAGCAGCGGTCAGGCAGGAGGACTGGATGGTCTCGTTGGACCTGAAAGATGCTTACTTTCACGTTCCTATTCATCCAGACTCCCAACCTTTCCTGAGATTCGTTTTTGGAAAGGTTGTCTACCAATTCCAAGCCCTGTGTTTTGGCCTAAGCACAGCTCCTATGGTGTTTACGCATCTGATGAGGAATATAGCAAAATTCCTCCACTTATCGGACATCAGAGCCTCCCTTTATTTAGACGACTGGCTGTTGAGAGCCTCCACGAGTCGTCGCTGTCTGGAGAGTCTCAACTGGACTTTGGACTTGATCAAAGAACTGGGTCTGTTAGTCAATCTAGAAAAGTCCCAGCTCATTCCCTCCCAATCCATTGTGTACCTGGGAATGGAGATTCGGAGTCAGGATTTTCGGGCTTTTCCATCGGCCCCAAGGATAAGCCAAGCCCTAGATTGCATCCTGAGCATGCTGAAGAGGAGCAGTTGCTCGGTGAGACAGTGGATGAGTCTCACAGGGACCCTTTCATCGTTGGCCCTGTTCGTCGAGCTAGGGAGACTCCACCTCCGCCCTCTTCAATTCCATCTAGCAGCTCATTGGGACAAGGGTTTGACTCTCGAAGCAGTCTCTATCCCAGTCACCAAAGAGATGAAGACCACTCTCTTGTGGTGGAAGACCAATCTCCTTCTCAGGGAGGGCCTATCGTTGGCGATTCAGACCCCCAATCTTCATCTCTTCTCGGATGCATCGGACTCGGGCTGGGGCGCGACCTTGAACGGACAGGAGTGCTCGGGAACGTGGAACGAGGAACAGGAAACGCTCCACATCAACTGCAAGGAGCTACTAGCAGTTCATTTAGCCCTATTGAACTTCAAGTCCCTCTTGCTAGGCAAGGTGGTGGAGGTGAACTCCGACAACACCACAGCCTTGGCTTACATCTCCAAGCAAGGAGGGACCCATTCGAGGAGCCTATACGAGATAGCAAGGGACCTCCTCATTTGGTCAAGAAGTCTAAACCTCACCCTAGTTACGAGGTTCATTCAGGGCAACATGAACGTCTCAGCAGATCGCCTAAGCAGAAGGGATCAGGTCATCCCCACGGAATGGACCCTCCACAAGAGCGTGTGCAACAGACTTTGGACCTTGTGGGGTCAGCCGACAATAGATCTGTTTGCCACCTCCATGACCAAGAGACTTCCTTTGTACTGTTCCCCAGTTCCAGACCCAGCAGCAGTTCATGTGGATGCTTTTCTGCTGAACTGGTCCCATCTCGACCTTTACGCATTCCCACCGTTCAAGATCATAAACAAAGTCCTTCAGAAGTTCATCTCGCACGAAGGGACACGGCTGACGCTGGTTGCTCCCCTTTGGCCTGCAAGAGAATGGTTCACAGAGGTACTACAATGGCTGGTCGACGTCCCCAGGACTCTCCCTCTAAGAGTGGACCTTCTACGTCAACCTCACGTAGACAGGTTGCACCCAAACCTCCACGCTCTTCGGCTGACTGCCTTCAGACTGTCGAAAGATTCGCTAGAGCTAGAGGCTTTTCGAAGGAGGCAGCCAGTGCGATTGCCAGAGCAAGGAGGGTATCCACTCGTAGAGTCTACCAATCCAAGTGGGAAGTCTTCCGGAGCTGGTGTAGAGCCAATGCAGTTTCCTCTACCAATACCTCTGTGACCCAAATAGCTGACTTCCTATTACATCTTAGGAATGAGAGATCCCTTTCAGCTCCTACGATTAAAGGGTACAGGAGTATGTTGGCTTCAGTTCTCCGCCACAGAGGTTTGGACCTTTCTTCCAACAAGGACCTTCAAGACATCCTTAAGTCTTTTGAGACTTCTAAAGAACGTCGTCTACCCACTCCAGGCTGGAATC